>NC_056735.1:869945342-870020342 GCF_019279795.1 Protopterus annectens
TTCCTTGTAAAATGTATGATGTTTTGATAAATACATAGGTGTTTACTAGGCTAATGATCACAAGGGCCTTTTAAGCCTAGCTTTGCATCCCAAATCTCTGACAAGTTCTGGCACTCTTGATAAGTGTAAGCAGGGCTTGGGGAAATTAAACATTTACAAGTAGGGTGCTGGGAGGTGACCCATTTGCAGGCTGCCTGTGTCCATTAGAGACATGGGTGCCAAACCAGGGATGAATTTCCTGTTCCCTATTCAATTGTCCATGTTACACTTGCATTGGGTTAGGGAGGAACTCTGCTTCACATGGATGGAGAGCCTGTTTCAGAGGCAGGGTAGAGTCTGGGATAAATACCTGTCTCTCCAGCAGTATCTGTTTATATCACAGGCAAGGTTTAAGTGTTTAGAACAGGTATTTTTTGTGCTGTTTGTTTGGCTGATATGTAGGAGGTCCATCAGTGTGGGGTCTGACAATGCCCTGTATGCCAGGCATAGTTCTCCCCTCAACAGCCTGTAGGAGATAGAATCCAGAGATAAGGCCTTGAGGCAGTTTGCATAGGACAGTTTACATATTCCCTGTATTCTGTGGATGTTCCAGTTGTTGGATATGCCTGCCTAGGTACATACCAAAGGAGGCACTGTACTCAATGATAGGTCTGAGGAATGTTAAATACAGTGTAACAATGACTTTCTTAGACCTAGATGCCATACCTTTGTTTATAAGTTACACAACATAGAATGATTTCCTCACTACTGTAGACATGTGATGGTCAAAGGTTTGATTACTATGTGTGTCTCCAAGTCTCTGGCTACTGGGTTAGCTCTAAGGGGTGTGTTGTCAATATGACAGTTACCAGGGGTGGATGACTTCCTGAAGGATACTATTATGCAGTCACTAAATAATGTCAAGAGTGTGAGCTTTAGACTTTGTGTGTTTCAAAAAATGCTTGCTGATGCAACATTTTAAGAACATAAGAGAATGATTTAAAATCTGTTCCTGATCACTGTGTCTATCTCTTTGGTTCATGAGTTACGGAATTGGAAGGGCATAGGGGTATGCAATGGACTACAATGCATGGTTCTCATAGTAGAGAACTGAAATGCATTTCTCAGTCATTATTTACTGTATATATTTGTTTATTCATTTTATTGCAAGCAGATATCTTAATTTACAGTCATACAAGGGGCTGTAATTGATGGACACATCTGTGTTTGTGTGTTTATGCTGATCCTGCATCCCAGAGTAGTTATGGTATAAAGGAAGGAATCGATTGTAGTAAACAGTCACTATGATGTCAGCAATGTTATTATAGGTTCTTAGGTTCATAGATAAGTACTAGGCTAGCTGCCCTTGTCAGCCATTTTAAGCCTATCCAATTTCCCTTTTTTGTGCTTGAATTAGCATATGCCATTTGGTGTTAGACTTCCTACTTCATTTTGCTTGTGCTTAGGTGTTCAACTTCATTTAGTGTGCCACATTTGTTCCTGCTTGTCAGTAGCCTTATACTTTATTTGAGCTGCTTTTTACTGTTGTGATTGTGAGCTAATTTATCACATTTGCACTGTTTTTAAGCAATTTACTGATTAACTGCATTTCATTGCTATTTATCGCAATCCATTACTAATTGCATTTTACTGCATTTAATTACTGTTTAACTGTATTTTCCATACTGTGAGTTCTGTTTTTTTTCTGTGGTAGTTAATCTGTGATTTTTTTGTGTGTGATTTATTGTTTTCTTTACCCTTAAATTGATTAACATAGTCTGATACAGGTTTGCTGCATCCAGAGCTGCAGCTGCACTGTTGTTAACCCTTTATGAGTTATTCCAGCTACAAATTCTCCCTTAGTAGCTCTTGTGTGATCACCTAGTAGTACTACTCTTAGGCCTTCCGCCCTTTACCCTCTTAGCTCTCTTTGGCCTCTCTCCCTCAGTTTCTGACAAATATGGATGGACAATTTCCTACGTTTTCTCCTGCCAATCTGGTTGATATAGGCATCCAGAGACAGTGTAGCAACTGCCTCATGTACATGGACAACACACTACTACTACCACCAGCTAGGAACACAATCTGTGAGAGATGCAATTACATTAAGATCATAGAATCGATGCTCTCTCCCTTGCAAGCCAGTATATCTGGTACTGAGAAGGTCGTCAACACAAACACCACACCTCAAACACCACCCACACCTATACAACACACACCCACATTTCTGGAGGTCCTCAACAAAAACATACCCAAACAAAAGAGACCTCCAAGGCAAAAACACTCTCCACTGCCCACCATATCACACAGAGTCCACACACTTGTGTCTCACAGCCACTAAGGCCTAAACATAAACCCAACATATTAGTCATAGGAGACTCTATTGTGAGACACACAGATGTGCCCCTCATCTAGCTGGATAAAGAGAAAGTCACAGTTAATTGTTTGTCAGTTGCCAGAATGCATCATATCACCTATGCACTCAAGTCTCTCAACAATAGGTAGTATTATGAGTCTGTAATAGCTCATGTTGGTGTGAATGACCTGAGATGTACCTCCCTGGACTACATGAAGAGATACATGATAGAGCTCACTGAATATGTGTCCCAGGCAGGTATGTTCCTAGCCTTAAGCAGCATTCTACCATCACCCAGAATGATGCCTCAATACAAACAGAAAATGGTTGACATTAACAATTGGCTTAGTTTCTGGTGTCATTCCAGGGGGATCCAGTACCTGACAGCCTGGGAAGACATGATTGACAAACCACAGCGCTTTGCCAGAGATGGCCTACATCTGTCTCCCTTGGGCTTCTGCTCCTGGCAAAGGTGCTTGCTTCCCCCATAGTGCCTTTTTTAAGCAATGCCACGAGGTCAAAACTACCAACATGAAAAGTTAATCAAAATGCAAATTAAAGGTCATGCTGCCAAACGCTAGGAGTCTAAAAATGAAACTGCATTCATTGCAAGCATTCTTAACCCTGGAAGATGCTGGCATTTCTGTAGTCACAGAAACCTGTTTCAAAGCTATGGAGAGCAACCCAGCCATACCAGGTTATTCATCCTGTCATACATTCAGACCCCAAACCATGGGCAGCAAAGCAAAAGTAGGTGGAGTTGCAATATATATAAAAGACATACACAGCTCCAGGCTGGTCAAACAGTATGATGCACAGGAAACACTCCAGGTGCAGTTAACAATTGACAAGACCCCTATTCAAATGATAGCTAGCTACAGTCCCAACTTTGACTCAAGATGTCCACTCCACCTATCTGGAACTCTTTGAATCTTTCAAGATTCAACCCTTTACCCTGATCCTGGGCGACTTTTACTATCCAACCATAGATTTGAAGAACTACTCATGCCAAAACACAAATGCCCAGAGATTCCTTGATTTCATCAATGTAAATGCCTTGGACTAGCTGGATGACACCCCTATACGAAGTGAAAATATCTTGGTCTTGGTATTAACCAACATGAGTAACCACTGCAGCATCCCTACAGTGTCACCCTCCCTCATAAGATCCGACCACAAAGTGGTCACTTTTGAAGTCACCATCTCCTCCGACCACCCCCTAGATAAGATCAAACAAAACTTCTTGAAAGCTGATTACAACCTCCTGAGGGAAGGTATAAACAGCTTCACAACTCCCTCCCCCTCCATAGAAACTGGCACATATGTCAAAATCTACACCAAAGTACTATACAAGCACTTTTATAGCTGCATGGAATCAGGATTACCCGACAGGATAAAATCATCCTTCAGAAAGAAGAGTAAACCTGTATGGTGGACATCTGCAATAAACAAAGTCTATAATAAAAGGAAAAAAATACTGTCCAGGACCAAGAAGGAGCAGATGCCTAATAAGAGCACTAGTGAACAAGCAAATAAGAGCACTAGTGAAATCTTCCAAAGGAAACTTAGAGTCCAAACTGGCCACATCTACTAAAGACAATCACAAGGCTTTCTTTGCATATGTCTGCAATCTCAAAGGAAGCACCCAGATCTGCTCAAAACTAGTGGTCAAGGACACCACATACACAAATGCCGTAGGTATAGCCAACTTGCTGGCAAATAGGTTCAGTGAAAACTTCATCTCTCTGTCCCCCCCAATCAGTAAATCAGGACATCCTTAGCACCTAACCCCCTCCTCTTACCTCTAAGGAGCAAGTTATTCTGCCCTCTCATAGGCAAAAAATACAGCCTCCATGGGACCAGATAACATCCCAGGCTGCATCCTACATGAACTCATACAGGAACTTGCAGCAACATTGGGCACCCTATTTAACCAAAGCCGTAGTACTGGCTTCATCCCAGAAGAGTGGAGGACAGCCACTGTCATCCCTTTGCATGAAGGTGGAGCATCCACCGATCCACGAAATTATAGACCCATCAGCCTAACTAGCCTGATCTGCAAGGCCATGGAGTGGATTATCATGAACCTCATTAACAAGGATATTGGCAACCTCCAAACACTCAATCCCACACAGTTTGGTTTCATCAAGGAGAGGTCATGCCTGTTAAATCTTGTCAACTTCTTTGAGACAGTCACCAAAGCCATGGACGAGGAGAAGACTGTGCCTACCTTGAACTGGCTAAAGCCTTCCATACTATTCCCCACTTGGGTATAATAGATAAGCTCCCTCTGCTAGTCATTAGTCCATATGTTACCAGATGTGTATCAAACTGGCTCTCTGATAGAACCCACCTAATCAAAATAGGGGAAACCACCTCAAGCAGTTGACCCATAATGAGTGGTGTACCCCAGGGATTGGTCTTGGGGCCTTTGTTGTTTATAGGTTCATAGGTTCATATGATGATACTAGGCTATTGTCCCAGAGGCCCTTATAAGCCTAGCCAAGAATTTTGCCCATGTTCCTCAAAGTCAGCACCTGCTTCTCCTGTCCAGCAGGGATGCAGGTGGGATCCCAGTGGTATATCTTCTGTTTCCCATCCAGTCATTCAGGTTACTCTGACGAGGTACTCTGCTTGACATGGAGAGGGAGTCTTTTTCACAGATAGGGGAGTCTTTGGGACACAAATCTATCCCACCAAGTTCTATTTATGTCACAGACCAGGTTAGGGCCTTGTGTGCGGGTTGTACAAGTGGAGTTTGTCTTGCGGATATGATATGTTTGGGATATATGCAGGCAAAAACGAGTGGGCTATGGCTGACCAAGTTTGCAGACGACTGCAAGATGGACACTGTCATACGCTCCCCTAGGGTCTCACCCAAACATATGACTAGTGACAGAAATATGGCCTTAAACTGAATGCCAAAAAAATGCATCACCTTCCCTTTTGGGGAGAGTGACATCCCCATAAATTATCACATTAATAACAAGGTCCTGAGCACGCAATAAGTCACAAGGGACTTGGGCACCCAGTTGATAGCAAACTGACTTTTGGCCACCATATTGCCTCCATTGTACAGAAAGTATTCCACATGACCCACGTCATTAGTAAGAGTATCTCATCCAGGGACAAGGTGGTCATAACATCCATGTATTCTTCCCTTATAAGACCCATTATTCAGTACAATGCCTCTTTTGGCATGTACCTCACAAAGCACATGCAGCAGCTGGAGAGACCACAGAGTTTCCTCTCCAGGAGAATCCAGGGCCTCAGACATCTACCCTACACAGATAGGCTATAGGCCTTGTCCCTCTATTCAGTCTCTGTCTGGCATATAAATCAATCTCAGACCTTGCCTTGATGGGACTGCTGCATATCTGCAAGTCAAGCTCCACTTAACCTGCATATGTGACCTCAACCTAGTCTGTGACATCAATAGGACCTGTTGGCGGGACAGATTTGTGTCCCAGAGACTCCCCCTTCTGCAGAATAGACTCCCACTCCACATCAAGCAAGATACCTCATTAACCCTTTTTAAGTGCAACCTGAATAACTGGATGAGGAACAGAAAATACACCCTGGGATTCCACCAGTGTCCCTGCTGGTTAGGGGCCTCAGATGCTGACTTGTCAGAACATGGGCTAAATTCTTGGCTAGGTTGTAAGGGCCTCAAGGCCAATAACTTAGTAACTTCCTATGATCCTATGATAAGTATATATTACCCCTAGTGAGAATAACTGGGATCATACCACAGATAAGTTGAGGGAACTCATGCATGGGATAAAGCATTTAGGAGTTGTCTCTGTCCATTAGTAGGAAAGTGGGCAGTCTTGTGCTAAATGTTCTGTCTTCCATCTATAGAGCCAAGCTGCACTTGAATATGGACACTTTATCTTTACTCTGCAGTTTCAATCAGTGTGGGCTATACTAAACATTCACCTTCGTTTTATGTCTCCCAAATCTTATATGCTTAGTTTTTGATGTATTTATCAGCATATTATCCTCCTGTGCCCAAATGGTCAAATTAAGCAAGTTCTTTTGCTGACATGCCCTATCTGTAACACATGTAACCAGTTTACCCAGTTTCAAGTCTGTAGACTGTAGAACACCTTATATGAAAAAGATAGATCTGAAAAATACAATCTAAACATTGCCTCTGTGGGACTGTAATCAAGAATTTCACCTTTCCAATTTCTGTATGATACTTGCCATGTCCTATTTGTAAGCCATGCAGCTATCCATCTTATCAAGAGTACATCAGTACCTAGTTGTTCTAATTTATTGATCAATGTTTTGTGCATAACCCCACCAAATGTTGTAGATAAATCTATTCAAAATACATCACAGCACAAATCGTCATTCATAGCTTTTACTAAATTGTTATAGAACATCATGTCACAGGTGGCAATAGATCTATTTTCAACATATGTATGCTGATATATGGTTTTAAGTTTCAACCTTTCCAGTTCTAATAATAACTTATCCAATATTACCTTCTTATTACCTAAGACCAAATCTTCACTTCTGTTTTCATTTTCTGATAAATCTCTAAGGGTTGAATTCAATAAGGTTTATAGTCAGTAAGTAATGCTGTTTATTAGAGTTCCGTTGTTTTAGTTGTTCAAATGTTCAGAAAATGTGCTGTTAACTTTTAAGTGAATTAAAGTAGTTTGCCTCTTATCTGTGCCCATGTTTGCAGCATATCACTGATTTGGCCTCATATTTATGCCATGTCCCTTTTTAACTTTTTTTCTGGTAAATCACCAAGTAGTGTCAGTCAATAATTCCATTCATTATCATTTCATAGTTTTTATTCTTCAGAAAATGCATGTGCATGCAACACTTATTGTTTTGTTAACATTTTAAGTGATTTGGAATTGTTGGGTACCTTTTATTAACAAACTACTTCATGTAGTCAAAAGTAAAGGGATTTGAATCCTTCCACCTCCATTTGTCTATTTTATCATTTTGAGCAAGTCACTTAACTAGACTGTGCTATGGGGTTACCTATGATGAGGGACAGTTTTCTTATAGAGTTTTCCTGGTTAACAAATTTATAACATAGTATTTAAAATGTGTCCTTTTCTTGTCCCGCAATATTTTTGTCTTTGTCCAGACTTTTTGAGCAAAGAAAACTGAGAGGTAATTTAGCTTGTTCTTTGTAAAATGTGTTGCTTTTGGTAAATTGTTATAGATTTCAGGCAGTAAATAATGACAGCTGTATGAATTTCAGACTTTGCCTTCCTCAAAGTGTATAAGACAAATGTTTAAACGTTATCATGATTGTGTTTCTTGTTTCTAATTCTTGAGTTATGAAGTTAAGTGCTACTCTTCAGTGAGCGGAGATACATTTCCGGGCAATTATTTATATGAATTTATTCATTCACTTGATGTCAAACAAATATCCAAAGTGTACAGCCATACAAGTGGCTGTAATTGATTGAGCGTGTGTGTGTGTGTGCGTGTGTGTGTGTGTGTGTGTGTATGTGTACATGCATGTGCGTGGGCCAAATATCAAATTATTGCAACATATTGGGGATGCACAAGCCAGTGCATTTCTTTGTGCCGGTCCCAAGCCTGGATAAATGGGGAGGGTAGCGTCAGGAAGGACATCCAGCGTAAAAATTCTGCCACATAACTTATGGCGCGAAAATGTCATATTTCCATACCGGATCAGTCGAGGCCCGGGTTAACAACGACCGCCACCAGTACTGTTAGCCAACAGGGCACTGGCGGAAATTGGGCTACTGTTGGCCGAAGGAGAAGAGGTGGACGAAGGCATGCCCGAAGGCAGGAAGAGAGGAGGAAGGTTAGGAGTGTAGCAGTGAGGGTAGGAACTTTGAATGTTGGCAGTATGACTGGTATAGGAAGAGAGCTAGCTGATATGATGGAGAGAAGGAAGGTTGATATATTGTGCGTGCAAGAGACCAGATGGAAGGGAAGTAAGGCCAGGTGTTTAGGAAATGGGTTCAAATTGTTCTTTCATGGTGTGGATGGCAGGAGAAATGGGGTAGGGGTTATACTAAAGGAACAATATGCCAAGAGTGTTTTAGACATGAAGAGAGTGTCTGACAGAGTGATGTTTATGAAGCTCGAAATTGATGGTGTAATGATGACTGTTGTTAGTGCATATGCTCCACAAGTTAGGTGTGCGATGGATGAGAAAGAGAAATTTTGGAGTGAGTTGGATGAAGTTGTGGTGAGTGCACCCAAGGGTGAGAGACTAGTGATTGGAGCGGACTTTAAGGGGCATGTTCGTGAAGTGAACAGAGGGGATGAGGAAGTGATGGGTAGTTATGGTGTTAAGGAGAGGAATGCAGAAGGTCAGATGATTGTGGATTTTGCAAAAAGGATGGACATGGCTGTGGTGAATACGTATTTTAAGAAGAGGGAGGAGCATAGGGTGATGTACAAGAGTGGAGGAAAATGCACACAGGGGATTATATCCTATGTAGGAGGGCCAGTCTGAAGGAGATTGGAGACTGTAAAGTGGTGGCAGGGGAAAATGTAGTTAATCAGCATAGAATGGTGGTCTGTAGGATAATGGTGATCACGAAGAAGAGGAGAAGGAGTGTGAAATCAGTGCCAAGGATTAAATGGTGGAAGTTAAAAAAGGGTGATTGTGAAGTGGAGTTTAGGGAAGAGTTAAGACAGGCACTGGGAGGCAGTGGAGAGTTACCGAATAGCTGGGTAACTACAGCAGAACTAGTAAGGGAGACTGCTAGAAAGGTGCTTGGTGTGACATCTGGACAGAGGAAGGAGGACAAGGAGACCTGGTGGTGGAATGAGGAAGTACAGAAGAGTATACAGAGGAAGAGGCTGGTGAAGAAGAAGTGGGATTGTCAAAGAGATGAAGAAAGTAGACATGAGTATAAGGAGATGAGGTGCATGACAAAGAGAGAGGTGGCGAAAGCTAAGGATAAGGCGTATGGAGAGTTGTATGAGAGATTGGACACTAAAGAGGGAGAAAAGGACCTGTACCAATTGGCTAGACAGATGGACAGAGCTGGGAAAGATGTGCAGCAAGTAAGGGTGATAAAGGATAGTGAGGGAAAGGTACTCACAAGAGAGGAGAGTGTGTTGAGTAGATGGAAAGAGTATTTTGAGAGGCTGATGAATGAAGAGAATGAGAGAGAGAGAAGGCTGGATGATATGAGGATAGTGAATCAGGAAGTGAAACAGATTAGCAAGGAGGAAGTAAGGACAGCTATGTAGAGGATGAAGAATGGAAAGGCTGTTGGCCCAGATGACATCCCAATGGAAGCATGGAGGTGCTTAGGAGAAATGGCAGTGGAATTTTTAACTAGATTGTTTAATGAAATTTTGGAAAGTCAGAGGATGCCTGAGGAGTGGAGAAAAAGTGTTTTGGTACCTATCTTTAAGAATAAGGGTGATGTGCAGAGCTGCAGTAACTACTGAGGGATAAAATTGATCAGTCACAGCTTGAAGTTATGGGAAAGAGTAGTAGAAGCTAGGTTAAGAAGGGAGGTGATGATTAGTGATCAGCAGTATGGTTTCATGCCAGGAAAGAGCACTACAGATGTGATGTTTGCTCTGAGAGTGTTATTGGAGAAATACAGAGAAAGTCAGAAGGAGTTGCATTGTGTCTTTATAGACTTGGAGAAAGCATATGACAGGGTGCCTAGAGAAGAGTTGTGGTATTGTATGAGGAAGTCAGGAGTGGCAGAGAAGTATATAAGAGTGGTACAGGATATGTACGAGCGTAGTGTGACAGTGGTGAGGACTGCAGTGGGAGTGGCAGATCCGTTTAAGGTGGAGGTGGGATTACATCAAGGATCAGCTCTGAGTCCTTTCTTATTTGCAGTGGTGATGGACAGGTTGACAGATGAGATCAGACAGGAGGCCCCGTGGACTATGATGTTTGCAGATGACATTGTGATCTGTAGTGAGAGTAGGGAACAGGTGGAGGAGACCCTGGAGAGATGGAGATATGCTCTAGAGAGCAGAGGAATGAAGATCAGCAGGGCTAAGACAGAATATATGTGTGTGAATGTGAGGGAGGGTAGAGGAATGGTGAGGATGCAGGGAGTAGAGTTGGTAAAGGTGGATGAGTTTAAGTACTTGGGATCAACAGTTCAGAGTAATGGTGAATGTGGAAGAAAGGTGAAGAAGAGAGTACAGGCAGGGTGGAATGGGTGGAGAAGAGTGTCAGGAGTGATTTGTGACAGACGGGTACCAGTAAGAGTGAAAGGGAAGGTCTACAAGAGGGTAGTGAGACCAGCTATGTTATATGGGTTGGAGACAGTGGCATTGACAAAAAGGCAGGAGTCAGAGCTGGATGTGGCAGAGTTAAAGATGTTAAGATTTGCACTCGGTGTGACTAGGATGGATAGGATTAGGAATCAGTATATTAGAGGGTCAGCTCATGTTGGACAGTTTGAAGACATAGCAAGAGAGACGAGATTGTGCTGGTTTGGACATGTGCTGAGGAGGGATGATGAGTATATTGGGAAAAAGATGCTAAGGATGGAGCTGCCAGGTAAGAGGAAAAGAGGAAGGTCTAAGATAAGGTTTATGGACGTGGTGAGAGAGGACATGCAGGCGGTTGGTGTGACAGAGCAAGATGCAGAGGATAGGAAGAAATGGAAAGAGATGATCCACTGTGGCAACCCCTAATGGGAAAAGCAGAAAGATGTTGATGATGATGAGTGGTTAGAATGAAATAATAATAACAGACATGGGGAAAATGCTAAACTTGTTTGCCAAGTGTCTAATGTTTGAAGAGCTGACTGTCTGGTAAAATGTAATATATTACTGCCGTACAAATTTTTGTCTTATAAATATTGTAAAAGGAAACATTTATGTTGCAACCAATTAATTGTTATGCCAAGCAAAGAAATACTGGATATCAAACAACTTTATAAGTATAAAGTCCACAGCCTAACCATGTTGTGAGCTTCTTTTCTATTTGCTAGTAGATGTGACATGTTTAACCCATCTGTTCCACATCATGCAAGGTAGAGCAGTATTCTACATTTTGAAGGAGGATGGTTGACTATGGCTGTAGTTTCATTAATTCTTTTGTTTGTTGCTGTTACGGATGGTAAGGCATTCATGATGATGAAGCTTATATTGCTTGACTTCTTGATGCAGACTGCAGCTGATTGTGTTTTTTTTTTTGGGGGGGGGGGGGTGCTTGGCTTGCCCACCTGAGGCCATGGACTTTTGCAACTTCTGTTTCCTCTCCTCAGAGTCTATAATGGTTTAAAAACAGGGTACATGATAAAACAAGGATAAAATTGCATTTTAACCATGCTGTGAGCTCTCTCCGTAGTTAATACATGTTCCACAATTTGCCTATCTGTTCCACCTTATGAGAGGTGGTATAGCGTTCCATATGAAGATGTAAAGTTGGCTATTGCTGCAGTTCATAAAATTTATTTGTTTGTTGATGGTACAGATGATATTGAAATGTCAAAGCATAACAAATTGTCTGGAATGAAGAAGTCTCATGTTAAGAATTTAAGGATATATAGTTTTAATTATTGCAGTCATTAACTCTGCAAATTTATAGCCTTCATATGAGACCTGTTCATAGTTATAATAACATTCATAATATCATAACTGCATCATTTAAAATCCAGCACAACAAAAATAGTATTCAAATCCTGGAATGGGTTACTGTGCAAGAAATTTAACTTTGTGTGCTTCCCATACCTCTTAACTCTGTTTTTGTAGAATATCCCAATTTTGCTTCAAATGTTTATCCTGTCCCTAATAACAGTCATGATTTTCTGGCAAATCACTCATGATTACAGTAAGTTAGTAATACCAGTCATTAGTTTTATTGCTCAAAATACGAATATTGATGCAAAACCTGTCATTCTATTAAGTTATTTTAAGTGAATTACAGTAATATTTAAAAATGTTCCTGATTTTACCACCCATCATCATTTTTGCTTTATCCAGAATCACTGACCTAATAAGTTGAGATCTAAGGTACCACTCCAAAACATTCAGATCCAAATTATTTTTGTTGGTGTTATTTCAGTAAACCAGAAACAGAGTGTTAGGTGATTTATGTTGCTGCATTTGCTTGGAACAATTCTTGTCTTTTATCAGTTCCATTTTTCCTTGGAGGTGGATGGAAAATGAACGTGTTTATTTGTAGTCTCAATAGTATTGCAGGTTGCAGAAAGCTGTGGGATCTATTTCCATGCCATGTACTTGGATTATTTTTGTCTAAGAGAGGGTGCTACATTCTTGGGTGCATCATCCTTCTGATTAGATGATAAACGGAGGCTCCATATACCACTGTTGGTGGTAGCTCATGTGGATGTAAAAGATTCCATGACCCTTATCAAAACGAGTAGGGGAAGTTCCCTGGTATAATGGCCAAATTTTTCCTACTCAGTATGAATACTAACTCGGGTCTTACCTGAAAAGACACCACTGGTCTAGTTGGACTAACCCAGTCTACAAAAAGTATAAATAAATAAATAAATAAGTTAATGGTAGCTGCTATATCGGAGTTTTTTAATTATATATTTGTACTCTGACTATTTTAATGCATCAGAATCATTAAGTGGTTATGGTTATTATATCTCAGTGGACCTGCCACTGTAAAGTGATCTTGGATATTTTTTATTATTTTATTATATTATTTTTTCTTCCCAAAATCCACTTCAAGATGCTTTATTATAGGTCATAATAGACATAAGAAAATCATTTTAACTTCCATGTAAGTAGAATTACAGTAGGTGTGATTCTCTGTATTTTGCATAGCTTCTAGAACCTATTTTCTTTTTCAATTTCTTGCTTGAATTACTCTGATATGTGTTCTCAGAGCAGCTCTTACATCTGTAACTGTAATTGTAAATGCTTAACAAAATAAACTAGTTGAACTGCACATTTTAAGGCTTTCATTTTTAAGTCTAAGTGCTGACAGAGTCTCTCCCATATTCTTCCTGGGGTGTCAGAACTATCATTGTAATCCAGGTACTATTAACTGACCACTCTTGCTTTAATTAAAGATCTTTTAATGGGCGTTTAAATTACTTTGCTGTTCACCAGTGTCTGCAGTGAGAAATTGTGTGTTTTATCTTGAATATTGGCAAAATGTGCTAAATTTGTTTACAAATATTTTCCTTACAAAGTCAGGCTTTTCTGTTCTTGAATTTGGCTTAATTATATTTTTTCTCTTTCTATTGAGATGCAAATGTCTTTGTTCATGAGTTTCTCCCACCTCTGCTGTATTGGCGCAACCTTTGGCTAGTTACATTGAAGCATATCAACATTTCCTCCAAATAATACTCCTTGAGCATGACATATTAATACATTTTCTGTGTTGTGAAATTACCGGGATTTATACATTTATGACATTCATTGCTGTTTCATAGGGCAATGGTCTTTCAGCTTTAAAAATTCAATGGTATGGTGTCTTTTTTTCATCCACATGGCCTACATGCCCCACCAACTAGCTACTGTGCCCCTCTGTGCCCCAGCAAGAAAAGAAACCAGTTGCTGCCACTGGGCAACCCTTACCCCTATGTTAGGAGCTATTTTCTGCATCACTTGGCTATCATTTGCAATTTCATCAAAGATTGTACAGTTCCTTTTGAGATAAAGTGCCTCCAACCTCACCAGCTAGGAGATTTCTCACTTTGTCCCTTTTTCAAATCGTCTGCCATAGCTCTCAACCTTCTGTCTCTTAACTGTGAACATCATCTCTCACAGTGGGGAGCAAATAGCCAATATATGGAACACCTTTTACCAGCTTGCTAGCAACTTCAACTAGGAAGCTCGTGGGATGGTTCAAATGTGCTGCTGTCTACCTGTAAAAGCTTCTTTTAATGAATTATAATGTTTCAGCATTATTTATCGTAGATATCTGGATGTGTGACAGCCGTCTTCCGTGTTAAACTGTGAGAAACTTGGACTTTCTAATATAATAGAAATGTTCCTAATAATGAGGTACACTTGAGAGGTATGCAGCCTGCTGACCAAGTTACAATGAATCTTCATATTAATTTAACCTAATTTGACATCAGGGCAATAAAGAGAGGGGAAAGTTTCCATTCCCTCCCATCAACCATGGTCTCCCATGAACAAATGACAATGGACTTCAAAGCAACTTTCTACCACAAGAATAGTCATATAACAGCTGTACATCTGTTTGATAATATTATCAGGTTAAGCATCCATTAATGTGATATCTAATGTTATTGAGTTTTATACCCATGAACAAATGACAATGGACTTCAAAACTACTTTTTACCACAAGAATAGTCATATGTCAGCTGTACATCTGTTTGATAATAATATTATCAGGTTAAGCATCCATTAATGTGATATCTAATGTTATTGAGTTTTATACCCATGAACAAATGACAATGGACTTCAAAACAACTGTCTACCACAAGAATAGTCATATGTCAGCTGTACATCTGTTTGGTATTAATATTAGCAGGTTAAGCATCCATTAATGTGATATCTAATTTTATTGAGTTTTATAAGCGGTTTTGCTGTTCATATTCAATAAACCATAATGCAGGGGACCATGAGCAATTCCAAGAAATAATGAATGCAATATGAGAAATAACAGAAAAGAGGTCATATAGAAAGCAGCATCGTGGGGATGCCAAAGAATGTGTTAAGCAGGCGTTGGGCAAAGAACATTTCAAGATATGAAAGGAAGTGCAGCTGCTAATCAGAAAGGACTATATGGTAATGAATACATAGACATACTTCTAAGCTCAGTAGTCTAGTTTTAGCAATTGTAACTCATACAAACACACACACACACACACACACACACACACACACACACACACACACACACACACACACACACACACACACACACACACACACACAGGTGTATGTGACATTGCTCCTTTTCTGTCTCTTAGGAAATATTGGAAAATTATAATATTTTTCTATGCACATTATGTACAGATACAGATACAGACACACACACACACACACACACATACACACACACACACACACACACACATACACACACACACACACACACACACACACATGCACACACACACACACACACACACACACACATGTGTATGTGTGTGTGTGTATATATCTATACATAATGTGGCTAAAAGAATGTCATGATTTTCCAAAAAAAAAAGTTTAGTTAATTAAACAAAACAATGACATTAATTAAACAAAAAGAATTAAGAATGTTGAGAGTACACTGCTGTGAAAGTAGAATTACAAATGCTACACTAGGGTTTCTATTGATTCTTCAGAAAACATACTTAGTAAGATTAAGCTATAAAGATTCCATCAGACATGTGATGTAAGAAGTAGAGGCAGGCTTAACATTTTACGTTGCATCATTCCATTTCCTTCTTTGTATTAATTTACTGTTTACCTTTAGCTGACTTATATTAATGAACAAGTGAAATGCTGTTTAAATCATAAATTGAAGTCTCAACCTTTATCCACTGAAAACAAAAGTCCCCGTGCATTTGCATGGATGAGTTCAAAGACAGGTCTGCTTTGTTTTGCCCTACTGACCCACAATACAGTGACATAAATTACTATACAAAGTCACTCAAGAAAGATCGGCTTTAGACATTATTCATGATGCTTGACTCCCCTTTCTGATTATGTTAATGAAGCTTATCAAATTAAGGTTATGGAGTGCCGAACCAGCACAGTTACATTTTGTTATTTGCCTGCACTTTTCACCCAGAAAGAACAGTCTGCCACGCTTTCTGTATCCCTGTTTCAGTGAGGTTGCTCTGGCTTTCTGCTGAATAGCAAGTCTACAGACAGTACTGTGATTTCATAAGGTAACCAAGAGGTCATCGCTAGCAAAGTGATAAATATCCTACATTAATCTACCTGTCAGTGCTTTTGCCTGGCTCTGCATTTCTCCTGATTGCACTGTTGGATTTTACAGATTTATATGCTTCAAACTCATTACAGTATAAATGGAGAATAATAGCTGGGATGGAAATGAACAAATATTACAGGTTCCAAGTGACCAGTTTTAAGAATGTTGTTCCGTATTGAAGCAACCGCTGTATAACTTCATATACTTTTTGATCAGGAAAAAGAGGGCTCACATTAAAAGTCTTCCATTCAGCAACATCCAAAGGATAAGGACAGTGCAGACATATTCTGAAAAAAAAAATGCCTTGTCTGCCACTTTTGGTAACAGGAAATTAAGGTTTTGAGTTATCTCATTTGAAACAGAACCCCCTATGAGACGCCATTACATTTCCTTGACTTATTACTATGACATATGCATGGAAGTGATATGGTAAATGAAGAAGAGTGTTTATTGCAGGAATATTACAAAATGTGTAGACTGGATTAATAACATTTCCTATAAGAAATTTATCTGTGATGACTTTTCGATTGGGAACCTGTATCTAATAATTGTAACGCACTAATTATCTAAGGTACCCTGCCAGAGAAATAAGTATGGCAGTGATATTGTGGAAACAAAAATGAAATACTACTAATAAATACCAACATTAATACTAAAACTAATAATAGTAATAATGACAACACTAATAATAACAGCACTAATACTTATACTAATACTACTAATACTGCTACTACTACTAATAACGATAACACTAATAATAATAATAATAATAATAATAAAAGTAGCAAAAATAATAATAATAGTAACTACTTATAATAATAACACTAATAATAATAGTAACACAGATAATAATAATAACCAATAACTCAACATTATATTAGAGCATGCAAGAAGCAAATCTGATTCCCAAGGAGCTCAGAGGAAAAGAAACAGTACCATGTTTGTTTTTGATGAGATTCCACACTTCCCTTATATCCTGGACTACATAGATTACATTCATCTTCCTATTAAGGCCTAACCTGATCCAGACCCGCATATATATTTAAATAAGACGGGCTACCTTTTGTTAAAGAGCCAGGTGGTTAAAAGTTTCCAGGGCATCATCTGTAGTGTGTCTGTAAGTTGCCCAGGCAGTTTATGTAATTCACATATTTGACATATGCCTGTCCTATAACAGTGGTTGCTGTGTGTGTGCTCCCACAGGGTCACATGGTTTGTAGGAGCATTTACACAATATGGGCCATACGAACAATTGCAATGCATGTTGAGAGCAGACCAAATATAATGATACTTCCTGCTATCCATACCTCAACTGTTCCACATTTGTGGAGTGTTCTGATTTTGGTGTTGGTTTAGATCTATGTTCTGCTGTCTTGATTTGTCTTTTCAAAGCTCCATTTTGTGCCCTTTCATTGATTAACTTACAGAGCCAGCAAGTGATGAACTCATCAAATGCAAAACTGAGCCAGTGGACTTACCTTAGCTTTCTACCTACCCTGTCCTGTATATCTGTTAATAGCACCATTGTCAAAGTGCTGCTACATAAATGGGCTAATACCACAGCAGGCTTCTTGCAGCCAATGCTACTAGACAAATTTCAGCTCTGCATAAACCTTTAGCACAGTGCAGTTAGAAAAATGGACCAGTAGCGCAGTATGCTTTTAGCTCCTTATGATATTGATCCACTTTTCCAGCTGCACTTTGCTACTGGTTTGTTCAGTAGTGTCAGTGGTACAACAGGTATCATATTCACCTTTAGTGCAGAAGGCTGTGAGTTCTATTCCCGCAGCAGATAGTTCAATTGCTAACAGTACAGTGCAGCATAAGGTGGGTGCTGCATTCCTGACTGTGCTATTCTTTAGATAAGATATTAAATGGCAGCCCCATCTTCTTGAGTTGTTAGATGTAAAAGATCCCATGGCACCTATTGAAAAGAGTGGTGGTTCTTTATTTACATAATCCATAGGTATTTACAAAATCAATAGTTATGTACATTCCTACTTCTTTACATTATATAGAGATATTTTTCAATTTTATATATATATATATATATATATATATATACACACACACACACACACACACACACACACACAATTTACAAATCATGCATCACATCCTATTTTACATTTTGCTGCATCATATAGAACACATACTTGTTACTTTTTAGACCCCCCCACTTCAATTTCCACAAGCAAAACCTTACACATTTCAACATCATTGCCAAGTCCCATTTTTCATTAAACATGATTTCCTTAACTCTCTGATTCCAGATCAGCCATAATATGGCAAACATTTTTATCAAGACTTTCGACCTCTTTCTTACTTTTGTTTCTATAATACCCAATTTCAATTTCTATGTTTAAATTGTTCACGTCTTTAAATTCCTTCAAAGATAGCATATCTATAATCTTTTCCCATAGCATTTTTGATCTTTTACATTCTAAAAAAAACATGTTCACAAGTTTCAGATTTAACACAACATAAACAAACTCTGTCTTTTTATACTTTTATATGGCATATTTGCCTTAGCTAGTATTTTTTTATAAACAACCTCCATAAAAAATCTTGATCTTCTATATGTCCTTTACATCTTTTCATTCTTGCAGTGATAGCATTCCTTATTTCACTGTTTAATTCCCTACAAGGATATATCCTATATTTTCCACAATTTTATCATACCATTCTTTTCTATTATTATCAATTTATTTCATATTTATTTTTCCACAAGATAATTTAATCTTGATCATTTTCCATTTCTTTATTACAGCTCCTTTTTTGAACTAAAAAATTCAACATTATGTTTTATATTTAAACTTAATGTTTTCATTACTAAAGAAACCTCATTGTCCTTTAAATGTGTCATTACTGGATATGTTTAATGACGGCATATACACTATAGGATTTATTAACCCTAAACCTCCTTTTTTTCATCTTTCACATATAACAACCCTCTTTTCACAGGGTTCAAACTCAATCCCCGAATAAAAGAAATATTATATTATATTATACATCCTTCTAAGTTTAATCAAACACTAAAGACACTGGCTAAATCAGTAATCTTTGCTAACAGTACAGGATTTATTAAATAAACTTTCTTTTTAAGGGAAAACTTAAAAGTCTTCCAAAACACACACATGTTTTATTTCCTCTTATTTTTTCTTTCCATATAGAATTTATAATTTCTTGTTTCCCAAAGTTTATTCCAAGGATCTTAATTTTATCCTCATTAAATTTAACTCCACCAATCTTTCAATTAATACCTAAACCTTGACTTTTGTCTTTATTTAATACAAACCCAATAACCTAAATAATTCATAGCATTTGTTTTATTACTGCATTCATACTTGCTTCATTTTTTTGTTGTAATAATAATATAATCTGTGTAATTTAATAAAATAGTCATTTTTTTCACTTCAATAGTAATATGACTCATGGTGAAAAGTTAAGAGGGCAGGGCATGGCCAAGATGCCAGACTGCTAGCAGCACAGAATTTTAGCTCTGCCTACAATATATTATTCTGAGAGTAAATTCTAATTAATTTTTGAAGAAAACTACTTAAATATATATGAGAAGATACATAATTGTAAGACCTTTATTATTTTTCATAAAATAGTATTGAAATCGAACATTTTATTATTTTTTCCTGTCAAGAAGTTTTCCAGAAGGGATTCAGATATGAATAACTCAAAGAATTCACATCAGGAAAGTGTGGTGAAAAAGGTGTTATAAGCTATAATAACAAATATCCAAGAACTTTCTCTTAAAATGGATAAACTGAAAAATAAAATTGATCACATAAAACAGGATTGTAGCAAGCAGCTAGACCTTCTAAATGAGGTAATCAAAAACATTCAGAACAAATATATTCTATTGAAGAAGTTGTAAGTGACATGGATAGTAGATTGACTGTGACTTTCTTCTGAAACAGAATACAAAATTGCTAGAAAAAGTGGAAGGCCTAGGGAGTAGGTCAAGGAGAAATAATATCAGAATTTATGGAGTATCTGAAAAAGAAGAAGGCAATAATATGATACAATTCCTGAACAAATGGTTACCTACAGCATTAAATCTGCCTGAATCTCTTTCATTTGGAATTGAAAGAGCCCACCGGTCTTTATCAAACCAACTTCAACTACTGGATCCTCTAACCCTAGAACCATCATATTTTTGTCTTCCCAAGATAAAGATTTGATACTGAAATCTGCATGGACAAACCCTCCTATTAAAATGAAGGATAAAAACATTTGTTTTGACAATGATTACACCTCTTCTGTCATCTCTAGAAGAAAATAATGCGTTCCCTTAATAAAGTCTCTCAAAAAGAGAAACATCAAAGCTCAAATACTTTTCCCTGCTAGGATAAAAATATTTCTACCAGATGGTGAGAAGATCTTCAGCTCACTACTAGAATTTATGGAGTTTATTCAAAAGAAAAACATATTGACTGATATAGAAGATATGGGTTGGTCCACATAAAGTCTGAAGAGACATGCAACAAAAAAATGGACGGATTGTCAAAGGAGGAGCAAATAAAAAATTAAAGGACAAATAAATAGGATATTGTTAAATGTAAAATACCTTAACTTCAAACTTCATTACTTAATTATTTGCTGAGAAACTTCTAATTATTTTACTAATTTATTCACTTTCTTGTTGTTGGGGTACAAAACTAATTAGTAACATCATTGTTATATGAAATCCTAAGGGAACTATATTCTTGTGTGTGAATGGTGGGGTAATGTTATAGTACAGACTAAACATATAATCCCAAAGGGAGTTAGAAAGAAAACAACTATAAATGGGGGGGGGGAGTCATAACATTTTAATATGACATGATTTATGTGATAGTAATTAACTAAATGTCTTTCTTACTTCATTTCTTTGTGGGATAAATGACTCTATCTTTCCCTCTTCCCCATGTTGTGGTCATACTGTATTGGGCTCCTGTGTCAGTATTGACTTTACTATTAATGGGTCTAGGACTGTTGAGCAAAAGCTTATTTCACCGAAACCAAAATGGGTGAGCACACTTTTGGGAAAGTGTGTTTTCACCGAAAATGCACTTTCACTAAAATGAGCTCAAAAAAAAAAAAACATGACAGAATGGCTGTTGCTGAGATTGCAGTACAGTGGGGATAAGGGAATATTCCCTTTTCCTCACTGTAGTGCTATCTCGGAATGAAAATATAAAAGTAGGGGGTATGGGGGCACAACCCCCCACATGGGGGTGCAGGGGGGCTTGCCCCATCTGCATAAACATGTTTACTGTTTTTTTTAATTGTTCTTTTTTTTTTTTTTGCAGACTTTTGCAAAAGTGCTTCTTTGGTGAAAAAGCACTTTTGCAGAAGTGTGCTTGACCATTTCGGTTTCGTTGAAATGTGTCATCGGTAATTAGTCCTAGATCCCTATTATTATGTGCAGTTAAAGCAAAAGTGTTCTTTTTCCCTAAATGTGTGAAAGAAATGCCCATTATAAGCTTTGTAGTTTATCTGACTGCCTTATCTAACTAAATATGGTAATCGAAGTTGTCTTTATGCTGGCCAATATGTTTTATGCTGACTGATAAGTTTAAAAGACATTGATGATGTTTGATGATGAATAGAAGGTAAAATGGCTTTGCTAGCTTGGTTTAATGTCGGCCGTTACTGTTTCTCATTGTTGAAGGAACTCGAGTGCTTATTTCTTTCTCACAGGGGCAAAAAAAAGCTTCCCATTTCATATTTCCCGACTGAGGTTTTTTTAAGCTCCTGTGAGTATTATGGACTAGCAAAAGCTTTGACAAGACACTACTAATGATTTTCAGAAGTCAGCTGCAAGAAAACATGGAATAGAAACGTCATGTGACCTTTCAACCCATGCACAGCTTCAGAATGTGGAAATGGAGCTACAGAGGAAAATCGGAATTAAATGAAGTGAACATTAAAAGAAATTTTGGTTCATAAGCTTTGAAAGGTATGGAAATATTATAAAGAATTATTTTAAAGTTATTGCAAAGCTCATATTGTGTATATCTGTACAGTTTTGAGGTTAACATATGAAACTAAAGCCAATGAATGTTATTTGTTAAACAGGAAACAGTGATGGAAGGTGGGTGGTAGGGAATATAACAGATAGAATCTCCTTAAAATGAAAACAAATGGCAATGTTGGACATATAAATGGGCAGTATATAAAGTAAACATAAATGTTAAATATATACATACCTTTCTTATTACTGCAATCATAATCAGGCAGAAATATTCATTACAAGGTCATGTAACATTATATCATAAACTGTAATACATTTAATGTTAGTTGTACTGCAAGATATATTGAAATTATACAGATTTGCAAATGACTACAAATGCAGATTTGACAAATGACTACAAATACAGATGGTGATTATTAAAATGATCATACTAAACATTATTAGCAGATTATTTTTTTTCTCTTTCTTGTTTGCATTATGTATTAACCTTTGTATGAATCCTGAGCTATACAAGTACAGAGAGGCAAGATTACATTGGCTTGGACATGTACTGAGGAGGGATGCTGAGTATATTGGGAAAAAGATGTTAAGGATGAAGCTGCCAGGTAACAGGAAAAGAGGAAGGCCTAAGATAAGGTTTATGGATGTGGTGAGAGAGGACATGCAGGTGGTTGGTGTGACAGAACAAGATGCAGAGGACAGGAAGAAATGGAAACAGATGATCCACTGTGGCGACCCCTAATGGGAGCAGCCAAAAGAAGAAGAAGAAGGGAACAAAATGTAATTGAATATAAGAAGATCCTATTTAGAGCCTCATTTCAAGATAGGTTTCATATTTCGAAGATGACTTTACATTGTTACATTTTAGAGTGATTGGTTATATGCATTATTGAAAATGGTCCTACTATGATTAAATAGTGTACTTTTTAAGTTCATGTTTGATTGGGTTACTTTAAAAAAAAATGTATTGACTATGCTATATATAATTGAATCAGAAGCTAATCGTGATGAAATTGGTTTGTGAGATGTGGAAAGTGGGTGTTTGGTTAAATTTTTAATCAAACCTGGAACATCATATTCCATGTATGTGTTTGTATATAGTTATTTGTTTCAGAAGTCATGAATTAAATTTCTTGATTCATCTATGATAAAAAAATTCTAGGAGATACTTCAGGCTATTGTATATGAGATAAGACCGGAACAGTTTAATCAGATACACGGAGGTATAAGTGATGGTTTGAGAGGTTCTGTATTGGAAAATATTAATATTTGCACGTATGATGATAATAATATCAAAAATCAATTGCTTTTTAAGGAATCTGTGTATATTTTAAAATGTAATACTTTGGCCCTGAAGGGGTTAAAATGCTGAGCTTAATTGGAGTTTTTTTTATTTGATTGTTTTATTGATTAGTAATTGTTTTAATTGTTTAATGGATTGTAAGTATTTAGGCAGGTTGTGATTTGTGTGATGTTATACTCCTTGAAGGCTTGTGTAGCCGAGACGTCAGAGGAATAAAACATGTTGGTTTACTAGCCTGGTGGTTCTTCTTCCTACTCTGTCCTTTTGCTGTGGTTTTTCATTATTGTATATGAGATGTATTATAGATGTTCTAAATATAATTTAAGTGTATGATGTTTTATAAATGCTTATCGCTCAATAACAACATCAAAAGAGCCAATTTGCTTATGTTTATCAAAATGCATAAAGCGCACATAATTTTCTTATAAGAAACTCATTTATTGAAAAAAGATTTAAATAAACTATATTTTAATGGTTATACATTACTTACTGATTCTTGCTATAAAACTAAAAGAAGAGACACCCTTATACTCTGGAATAACACCTACATAATCCCTAAAATATTAAACTCATTCTCAGATAAGGATGGAATGTTAAGTTTAGTGGTACTAGAAATTAATAAGAAATGCTACATGTTGGTAAACTCTTATTGGATCCCTGGGTTAGGAACTAAATATGTGAACAAATACTTAATACTATTGCATTATATGCAAAGGGTGAAATTATATTGGCTAGAGATTTCAATTGTTTATTAACAGATAGTGATACTAGTCAAGTCAAATTAACAACACAAGCTAAAAAAATTATTTTATTGTCTCAATGAATCTTAAGAGACATATACAATTTAAAATTACAAAGTTCACTTAACTACACACATTACTCATTTAGTTGCAACACAAACAAACATTAAGAAAATAGGCAAACAAAACAAACTTCTCAAAAGTCCAAAAACCAAAGAATGGCAAACAAAAGACAGAGGCCAAAGTAAATTCACTCTCTAAGCTTTTACTAAAAAAATACATGATAAACATGAAGCGCTTTTAGTCTTGTTGAATACAAAGACTTCTTCAGATGCAAGTAAAACCTATCTTAAAACATTTTAAATAGATGAATACATTGTCATGTGATCCCAACCCACCCAGTAAAATCCAATTAAGAATCTATGCATGTTTTACACTTAAAGACATCCACCCTATTTTACACTTTAGTGCCATTTTTTCTTTCAACAATGAAGAATACATCCTACCCACCCCACGTATTGTACCATACAATGACTAGTACATTCCCTTTGAGCAACAATTACTATCAAGGACACAAAAGAAGTAGAAAAAAGTGAAAATGATACAAAGAAAATAAAATAATATTATCATTCTAAGTGGAAAACAAGTAGTCTATGTTACAATAAGGAATCATGCTGTTTACAATAAAACAACCAAGAACAACTTTAACTTGAAGTATGCGCCAGTTAAGTGATGACCTTATCACTCCCAGCACTTGGTCACAACTCATGTGTGGTTAATACTCCAGTCATCTGTGCAAAGTTTTAAGTTATAAAATACTAGAAATCATACATGTTTCATTCAATCCTGGGAAATTGTATGTGTTCATCAAAATCTGCCAATATAACTCTCTTGCTTCTAATAGTAATGTACAAGGACCCCCGCTTGGGTCCTTGGGTATTTGGTTGATGACCATGTATCCAAAATTATGTGTGTTGTGTTTGTTTACATGTTTGGCTAGTGCATTGCCCAGTTTACTTTTGACTATGGCATACTGATGTTCATAATGCGTTCCTTGAACTTACGTTCAGTTTTGCCAATATAGTAAACTGGACAAACCTTGCATCTAGCCAAATAAATGATCATCCGAGAATTACAATCAAACCTGTAGTTGACTTTGTATCTGATGTTCCTTACAGTAAAATTGTTTGTTGTATCCGCCACTTTACACTGTGAACACATGCCACACCTAAACATACCTACATTTCTCGACCCTTCTCTCATTTTGTTTTCCAGTAAGCTTTTCAGATTTGATCCTTTATGGAAAACAACTCTAGGGTGTGGGCCTAAAATTTCACCAAGTGATGGATTGTTGTTTATTAACTCCCAGTTCTTCTTTACTATACTCAAAAAACTGTGTCTTTCACATGAAAATGTGGTGACCAGGCTCAAATGAAAGTTAGCTTTATTTGTTGTAGTAGGTGCAGATGGTGCCTTAATCTCCATGTCATTCTGTACCTCAGAAGAATTACCTGGTAACTGTAATAACGGTTGGTATAATCCTATGTCTCATTTATGGGTGACTTCATCTATGAGGTCATCGACTAAGCTGTTTGGATATCCCCTACTTGTGAACATGCTTTCCGGAAGTTGACATTCAACCCTAAAATCAGAAATCTCTGTGACCATCTTGGCTGCCTTTACCAGCTGACCTTTGATCACGCCACATTTGTTTGGATGTAGTCATTTTCCCATTTCGCCATAACCAAGTTGGCGAAACTGACGCCACAGGGGGACCCCATGGCAACACCTACCTTTTGGAGGTAATATTCTTTTCCAACCATTAGGTAGTTGTTAGACAAAATGATGTCCAATAGTTCACCTATTAACGAGATTTCTGAATCAGTTGCTCCCCCCTGTTTTAGAAACAAAATTACCCACTCAATACCTGTTTGTTGTGGAATTGAGGTGTACAGGTCCTTCACGTCAACTGTCAGGAACCCATACTCTTCCTCAAAACCTAAGTTGTTAATTTGTTCCAAGAAGGACCATGAATCCTTACAAATACATGGAACTCTGTCTACATATTTTTTGAGTGAACTATTGGACATCCAAACAAATGTGGATATGTGGATATGTGGATATGAAACAACACATTCCCTTTTATTGTAGATTTTTGGATGACCATGTTGCAGGCCATGACCTTGTGTCATATTTCAACAGTACAACCAAGTTTTTGAAATTCACACATCAATATGACAATAATACAATATTGTACCTGGATGTACTGCTCAGAAAGGATAGACAGAAAAAAGGTTATACAGCTACCTTATTTAGAAAGGAGACGTACTCTAACAACTTTCTGCATTTTACCAGTAGTCACCCCTTTCACCAAAAATGTGCAGTGGTCAAAGGTCAGCTGGTAAGGGCAGCCAAGATGGTCACAGAGATTTCTGATTTTAGGGTTGAATGTCAACTTCTGAAAAGCATGTTCACAAGTAGGGGATATCCAAACAACTTAGTCGATGACCTCATACATGAAGTCACCCATAAAAGAGACATAGGATTATACCAACCGTTATTACAGTTACCAGGTAATTCTTCTGAGGTACAGAACGACATGGAGGTTAGGGAACCATCTGCACCTACTACAACAAATAAAACTAACTTTCATTTGAGCCTGGTCACCACATTTTCATGTGAAACACAGTTTTTTGAGTATAGTAAAGAAGAACTGGGAGTTAATAAACAACAATCCATCACTTGGTGAAATTTTAGGCCCACACCTTAGAGTTGTTTTCCATAAAGGATCAAATTTGAAAAGCTTACTGGAAAACAAAATGAGAGAGAGGTCGAGAAATGTAGGTATGTTTAGGTGTGGCATGTGTTCACAGTGTAAAGTGGTGGATACAACAAACAATTTTACTGTAAAGAACATCAGATACAAAGTCAACTACAGGTTTCACTGTAATTCTCGGATGATAATTTATTTGGCTAGATGCAAGGTTTGTCCAGTTTACTATATTGGCAAAACTGAATGTAAGTTCAAGGAACGCATTTATGAACATCAGTATGCCATAGGCAAAAGTAAACTGGATAACGCACTAGCCAAACATGTAAATGAACACAACACACATAATTTTGGATACATGGTCATTGACCAAATACTCCAGGACCCAAGAGGCGGTCCTTGTACATTACTATTAGAAGCAAGAGAGTTATATTGGCAGATTTTGATGAAAGCATACAATTTCCCAGGATTGAATTAAACATGTACAATTCCTAGTATTTTAAAACTGAAAACTTTGCACAGATGACTGGAGTATTAACCACATATGAGTTGTGACCAAGTGCTGGGAGTGATAAGGTCATCACTTAACTGGCACATACTTCAAGTTAAAGTTGTTCCTGGTTGTTTTATTGTAAACAGCACGATTCTTTATTGTAACATAGTCTAATTGTTTTCCACTTAGAATGAGAATGTTATTTTATTTTCCTTGTATTGTTTTCATTTTTCTGCTTCTTTTGTGTCCTTGATAGTAATTGTTGCTCAAAGGGAACGTACTAGTCATTGTATGGTACAATAAGTGGGGTGGGTAGGATGTATTCTTCATTGTTGAAAGAAGCAATGGCACTAAAGTGTAAAATAGGACTGATGTCTTTAAGTGTAAAACATGCATAGATCCTTAATTGGATTTTACTGGGTGGGTTTGGATCACATGACAATGTATTCATTTATTTAAAATGTTTTAAGATAGGTTTTACTTGCATCTGAAGAAGTCTTTGTATTCAACAAGACAAAAAGCGCTTCATGTTTATCGTGTATTTTTTTAGTAAAAGCTTACAGAGTGAATTTACTTTGTTCTCTGCCTTTTGTTTGCTATTCTTTGGTTTTTGGACACAAACAAACATTGACAAGGTTTTCATTTCAAATGGCTCTTATTCAAAAATAAGTGATGTCTTAATACTTTCTGACCATAATGCCTTTTTTTAGATTGTCTATAAAAAATGATGATTTGATAATTTTACAAAGACTCCCAGCATATATAACAAAAATAAAAGGGTTTAATAAATGGATTCGGAATGAAATAGATAAATTTGTAGAAATCAATAATAATGGGGAGGTAACATATACTATATCATGGGACAAGTTAAAAGTGTATCTGTATGGCAGGGTTAAAAATTGGTATCTTCAAAAAAGAAAAGGATGGGACAAAGAACTATCAGAACTACAAATCAAAATAGATAAGTTAAAAACTACATTTAAAACCCAATGATATAGCAATACATATAGAAATATCAAACTTAAATCAAAAATACTTAGAAATATTAAATCACAAAGTTGCTATAAACTTAGAAAAATTAAAATTACAATCTTATTCTGTAAATCCTAGGCATTTACATACATTGGCTATTAGATCCAAACAAATCAATAAACAAAACCATATTAATGAAATCAAATATATGAGTAATAACTCTGTAAAAATGATTTAAAAGGTATATTAGAGGCATTTAAAATATATTATAGATCAATCAGTGAAAAGTCTCCACCTTTAGAGACAGATAATATAGTGGATAGTTTTCTTGGAAAAACTATAAATACTAAGTTGTCAAATCAACAAAAGAATATTCTAAATAAACAAATAACATTAATAGAATTGAAAGAACAAATTAAAAGCTTAAAAGACAACAAAGTCCCAGGATTAGATTGGATAATCCCAGAGATTTATCAGATTCTTCCTGATCAGATACTAAAGATTTTGTTAAATACATTCTCCATGGTTAAACAAGAATTAAAAATTCCGCCTTCTAGGAAATACTCAGTAATTTCTCCTATTTTAAAGTAACGTAAAGACCTCAAATTTTGTTCATCTTATAGGCCTATTTCCTTATTAAGCATTTATTATAAATTTTTTATGTCCATTTTGGCTAAGAGATTAAAATATACTCCCTAATTTAATAGATTATGACCAAACAGATTTTATTTTACATAGGAAAGTCTGCGATAATATTATTAAATTATTATTTTTAATTGATATTGTGAACAAAACCAAGAAACAACTAACTGTTATAAATTTGGATATAGACAAAGCCTTTGATTCCATTAGTTGGTCATATTTACATAAAATCTTTTGATGGTTATAATTTTCCCCAGAATTTACTAATTTTATTCTGAAACTATACAATGAATCTCAAGCATGTGTTAAAATCGGTTCATGCTTATCATCACAATTAAAAATTTTAAAAGGAACTTAACAAGGATATCTGATGTCCCCATTATTGTTTTCTCTATCAGTTGAACTTTTTGCTACATATATTGGAAAAGATACAAATATAAAAGGATTTTATTTAAATATGGAATATTGTCCAAAAATCCAATTATTTGCAGATGATATTTTACTAACCTCTGGTGATATAGACTTTTCCATGCAATATATTATAGAATCACTTTGGAAAAATCTCAGGGCTAAAATTCAACCATAATAAAACCAAAACATTAGTAATCAATAAGAAAATAAATAGAACTCTACTAAAGTATAAAACATGTAATTGGGAAAATTATATAATAAATTATTTAGGAATTAGTATAAAATCTACATGGACAGAGACTGTCCAATTAAATTATACCAACCTATTAACTATAATCATTGATTTATCTAAAAAATGGAACAAAATATTTTTCACTATGGAGGACATACTTACTTTAATAAAAATGATTTTACCCAAAATTGTATTCTATACACAATCTTTGATATTACCCCACCTACATGTTTTTTAAACAAATAGATTCCTTATTACTTAAAATTCTTTGGTTTCCACGGAAACTAAGAGTAGCATACAAATGGCATGTTAGAGCCTAGAATAGCAACAGGGTTGGATTCCCTAATATAGAATTATACTCTAAATCTGTTATTATTAATATAATATTACACTGGATAACTTCTATATATACTTCTAGTTGGAAACAGCTGCATGAGATCCATATAACTGCTACTAGAAATGCTGAAACTCAATTTAATGATTCATTTGGAATCAGTACAATATACTGGGTACTACGTGAGTATTGTTTATATAATAAGAGATTTAACCACTTCTCATATGGCAAAAATCAAATTTTTTGCACATTTAAAACATAATAGATAATAATTATAGTTTAAAACAAACACTCTTATATTTCCCATAACCTACACTCCAGATTGTCTAGATTCCTTTAACATTAATAAATTGTCAAATCTTGAGGATAACAAATTAAAATTCCGGCACCAATTTATAGATAAAAACAAAATTCAATCAATCATTTTTTTTTTGCTAGATATAATGTTAGCCAGGATAATTGGTTATGCTTACAATCATTATGGCAATTAATTGAATATAAAGTGAGAGTATCAATAAATCTAGAAACAGATTCTATACCAAGGCTTTTACAATTATTTATGTGTTGTAATTTGATGAACACTGAACATAAACTGAACATATCACCCATATATAAAATTCTACATAATGAATTGTTTTCATTTGACTTGGCTTTTTGGAATTACTCCGTAAAGGTAAATGGATAATCTTTGTCAAATGAAAATAAGAAACAGTTGCTAAACTCAATAAATAACACCAAATCATCATTATATTAGAAATGATTTACCTGGAAGTTCATACATAGAAGTTTTTATACCCTTCACAAGATTGCACTTACATCCAAAAGTAAAGAAACAAAATGTTGGAGATGTGGTGAAATTCTTCACGCTAACTGTGGTCATATGTCTATCAAATGTAGAACTCTTACACATTATTGGAATGACTTTAGAAATGTTATAAATGCGTTGTGGTCAAATAAGTGTCAGATTACTACTTCCTTGATCTTATTTAATGTACCTACCCTAAATGTAATTCCCAACCATCAGTTATCAATTCTTTGGTCAATTTTGGCTATTGCCAGAAAGATTATTACATTGCATTGGAAATTTAAGCAAGATCTTATGTTTGCTGATTTTAATAGACTACCAAAATGTGTATGCAAAAAAGAAATGCAAACCATTTGTTATAGAACATTTAATTTAACACATAAAAGAATAGCTTGGCAGAAACTGCAAAATTTATTAGATAAATATTAATGGCACTTATTGATGAAGTTAATGTTTGTCATTGGAAACAGCTGCATGTATATAGTGCAAATAGTTGTTCATTCAGTATATATTGTAGGTTTTGAAATATATTGATTGTTAATGTCTAACTTAAAAATAAAATAAAAAATGTTTTGAGAAAAAAATAAATATGACTTATAACATCCATCTCCTTATACATATACATAGATATTGCATTCATTACTAATACAAATAATGTACCATTCAATGGACATCCTTGCCTAATACCCTTCTCTAACTCTATGTCTTCACTTAACTATCCATTTATCATAATCTCCACTATATTACACTTGTATGCTGAGATATACACGTTTTTAATCCTCTTACTTATATGATTTATATCAAATGTATCCCATAATAATGAGTGATGAATCAAATCAAATGCTTTGCTTAAATCTCCTACCATCACTTTTTGCCTGAGCATTTCTAACTACTACATTATCTACTAATTCTTTAATTATTAATAATAAATATTGAACTATTTCACCTTTTATACCAAATACATGCTCATTTACATTACTTGCTTTTTCTTGCATCCTTTTTTGTAATATTTTCATAAAATCTTATAATCATATTATTTAATACAATTGGTCTCTAATTCTGTATTTCCTCCTTCTCTCCTTTTTCTCCATATAACCCTAATGATACCTTTACGTAGCTCATTATAAATAAATCATTTAACTATTAATTTAATACTTTATATAACATTTTTTGCTCTACAGTTAAATTTTTATACATGTTATATTCTATTATATTCTATTCCATCTGGTCCTGCAGCTGAATCTAAATTCATTACTTTTATTACCTGTTCTAGTCCTTCTGTTTTTATATCTTTTTCTAAATCCTTATTCTCCATGTCAGAAAATGTATGTGCCTTCCATTCCTTCCATGTTTTTGTTCTCTGTTCTTTAAATACTGTATTAATACTTTCTTTTACTATATTCATAATCTCCTCTGGTGTTTTATGTATTTTACCTGAAGCGTCTTTCATTTTCCTTATTACGCTATTATTCTCTTTAATTATTTTACTTACGTATGGCGCAATTTCTTCTTTTTTCCTTTCAAAAAGTATCTTTATTTGTACAATAAGTGTTCCCTTTTTTCTTGTATGGTTCATAAATATTCTGTTCCTTGATAAAAAATACTCATCATTCTTGTTTAGGTAATCAATCATGTCATTATTTAAATTCTTATACTTTATTTTTCCAGTGTATATTTTCTCTTTCTCCCATGTCATATACATTTTTTATATTTCAGTTTAAAAAATATCCACCATTTTGACCAATCTTTATAAAATTTTCTCATTTCTAGATGATCTTGCCATAATCTCATAACCTCTTTTCTCCCTTTAACATCCCATTTCATTTCATTGATTCTTTTTATACCTTTCCCTACTTTTATTTAATCATAATTTCCTTTTACCATAATCCAGATTGCCCTGTGATCTGAAAACCCTGTTAGTGTAATACTCCTTGTTTAACTATTACTAAACTTTCTACAATAAAAAAGAATATATTTCTGTTATTGTTCCCCTTTTCTATACATCTGAGTCTCTAGATTCCATATTTTTAATTGTCTATATTTTATAATGGACTTTAATAATTTAACATCATCACCCTTCTTGTTTTGTTGTCTTAGATTGCAAATAAAGCCCCCTACTACAATTATCTCAATATTAACTGCTACATATTTTATTGTCTTTCTCAACATCTCTTCCCTCTCCTTTTTTATTACATATGCATGTATTGCAATAATTCTCATAACATGTTTACTCCATCTTACTTCAGTAACAGTAATACTACTTGTTATGACAAATGCAACCTCTAACACTTTAATTGTATATTTATATAATATATGTATTACTGAGCAGACCTCTTTCCTTTAAATTCCATATCGCATTCCCCACCATACTGGTTTGACATTTTTCTAATTTTGACAAAAGTCTAATATTGTCTAGTATAATAACATCACTCTAGCTATGTATACCATTCCAAAATCCATGTCCTTCTTTCTAACTTCTTAAAACTATTCACATTTAATGACACAACATTACACGTAACTCTACTTTAAATAATATATATTTATCCTTTTCCTTTCTTGTTTTCTTTTTTGAAGTCTTCTATATTCTCCCTTTTCCCTTTTCTCACTCTTTTACCAATTTAATTTCTTTTTTAGCTATATTCCATTTAACATAATCATTCTCAGTTAAACCCAACTCTTCTTCTGCAGTATTATGTATTTCAATCTTCCTTCATGTTATCTTTTTGTATTATTTGTTCTCTGTTGGTAATACCATCTTTTCCCAATTTTATCTGCTTTTAATTCCCTTTTTATAAATTAATCATTTTTACCTTGTTCTGCTACTTCCTCTGTTATGTCCAAACTGCTTCATTTTCTCTTTCTTCACCCCCCCCCAAATGTCACACTTTTTTTACATTTATGACATTTTGGTTCACAATTTTTTGCATCATGTCATATGTAAAACATCTTATTTTTTTGCATTTGTTAATTAAATAATCCATTTTCTACACAAAAACACAATCTGTCCCCAATATCTAACCAAACCTCTATCTCCTTCGACATTAATAATACCTGGAAAATGCACACTACTGTCATTTTCCAGTTTCAATATCACATTGCAATACTATGACCCAGTTTGTAGACATCTATTATCATACACTTTCGACAAATTCAGTACATTACATAGATTTAATAAACACTTTTATTAAAGTCTCTTTTTCAACTTCAGTTCTGAACTGAATTTTGACTTTTTGCTTAGTTTCCCTAAAAGAGGGCTTGAGTACATATAAGTTCCATGGTGAACATTTTTTTTTTCTCATATTCCTCCATAAAGTTTATCTATTATCTTCCCAGTCTCAAAATTAATGTCACAAAAAGTATTTTTATTAATATGAATAAATGCCCTTACCTCATTTGGTTTAACCCCAAGTATCTTAAATATTTTGTCCCATACCTTATATCTGCCCATTTCAGTATATTCCTTCATTTGAGTCAAACCTTAAACAGTCTTTTTCTTTTAAAACTCATATCTTTCTCTTCTATCTTATGACTCATCCTTTCACTGTGTCTGCATACAATTTTTCCCACTTGTGTATCTTCTTTCTGTTGCCCTTCTTCCTTATGTATCCTGTCCATCATTTCTCCCCATGACATGTCCTTCCTATTTTCTGGCTCAGTCTCCTCTACCATGTCTAATAATATATCATCCCACAACCCTCCTGACTGGAGGGTTGTAAAATACAATCATGTGTTGTAATTTCCGACTTAAATAAATTTTCCTGAAACAAATCTTCCATATCAGTATACACACATCCAACACCTTAACCTTCCTTTGAAAAGGTTTGACTACTTTTTCTTCCATCTCCAATACATCATATTTGCCTTTTGACTTTTCCTTCACCTCGGATACCTCTTATTCCTTTTCTGACAAATCTAATACAGCCACTGTTTGAATAACAGCACCATACTCCAAATCCACCTTGTTGCTATCTTCTTCAATCTCCATGTTCACTCAGACCAGTTTCCAGCTTCTCTGAGCCACCTGTGCACCCAGACCAGAAGACAGGAAGCGCTACAATGAAACGAGTCCATGTACAAAAAGAGTAGGGGAAGTTCCCTGATGCCCTGGCCAAATTCCATGTAGTAGTACTGTACATGCCACTGTGGTTCTCACCTAAAAAGGCTACTAACCTGGTCACCAAAGGATAAGTAAAATATAAAACTTCTTCCTACTAGTCCTTTTTCCCCACTTTTTTTGTAAGATCAGACCTAAGTTAATAATGAATAGAAAAATCCACTTTTCAGTCACCTGTTATCATTTTTAAAGGTAGGCACTATGCCTTTTAATGTTGAGAGGTATGGTGACATGTGTTAATGTCCCAATTTACAGTTAGTTTGCCTTTAAGAATGAATGTGTAATGTAAATGGTTAGATGGGGGACGTCAGAGTTCACATGTGATAAGTTGAAACAAGTCATCATTTGGAAGATCCTGCTGATGGGATTTTTCTAGCCTTCATCTGCATATGAGCCTTTCACTGTCCAGACCACTGTTCTTACCCTTGCAAATCAATTTTCATAAAAAAAATCAAAAGTGTAAATATTTATATTTCAGCAAAAAAGAAAATGTTGGAGATAAAAACTAGCATGACATTCCCTATTACAGTACAGTTTATTTTATTCTTATTTTCTGCTTAATTCATGTTAGGCTTTATGTTTCATTACACCAGTCAAATGTTGTTTATTCACATCGTTTTCTAAAAAGTGCTTTTGCATAAACATCTTTAAACCCATTGAAAGATCAATTAACCAGAACACTTTTATGGGGTTCAGATCTTTCTTAGTTAGCTTTTTCTAGTATAAAACCCCACTTAAATAAAAAAAATTGAGTTTAAACTTAGTGGCTATTAAATTATTGTTCATGCTTGCTTTTATGGGGCTTGTGTATATAATGAATTCTCTTAAAGGATTTCACCTGAATAAAACACCCTAGTAATGGAAAGTCAAGAAGATATCTCATGTTGGTAAAACATCCTTCAGATTTATTATCACCATTTGTATTTTCAACATATTGTCTGATTTTATGGAGCTTGAGTATCCAGATCTTTTTTTTTAAGTATATGCTAAATGAGTATCACTATTTCAGTTGTAAAAGTCTGTTGTAGAGTCATTCGCATGTTGCAATTAGAACTCATACATTGTTTGTAAATTCATTATTGAAACACATTTTGTGTGTTGTAGAAAATGACAGATATACTTTTAGCCATGGGTGATGCACCCCCCCCCCATACACACACACAGACATACCATTCACAACCTACGGCCATGGGGGAAATGACATTTAATGGCCCAGGTTGAAGCAAGAATCATTGTGGAACATGGACTACTAAAGGTTACCTTCCTCTATTTAGAAACAAATAGTAGAGCATTATTATAAGTTTGTGCGATGATTTTCAACATGGTTATATGAAAACAGGCAGTGCAGCTGGACAGCACCACTGCAAAACATGTCATACATGATACAAAAACCAAGAACACCCATTCACAAAATGAAAGAGTCCAGCTGCCTCCAGGAAAAGAAAGTAGCTTGATTCAGTCACTCCTGTTAGAAAAAGACTGCAAAAACAAAAAACTGTATTTCCACAATGTTATATCTGAACAAATCCACTGTGACCTTGGCAAGTACAATCACTATTTATTCATAAAAAAATGATAAGCGCTTTCATTTCATACAAAACAAAACATCAGATAAAAGTGTCAGCACCAAACCTTCAGCTTTATATGCACCCCAAAAAAATGTAAAGCATTACAAAAGCATACTAAGACACCCCCCATTCCATTCATAATTAATAATGCCATAAAAATCCTTTTTTTACAGCAACTGTACATAAAATAAAACATATACATATATGCACATGTTTATTTTTAAAAAATTCCATATGCATTCATTCATATTTCAGTAGTAAAGCAAGTCATCTCTCCAATGCTTTGCATTTTAAAATATTACTAATTGAAGCCTGCCTATTCAAACCTGGCCAGCATACAGCATTCAAGAGTAGCTGCCAGATCAATTCTCATCTTTCTAATAACAAAGACCATGCTCCACCCATTTCATTTAGTAAACTTTTCAGTAATGTAAATTTAAAACAATGTCCTTCATTTTTTTGCACAGTGTTTTGACAGAGCATTTGTCTCTTTTTTAAGTTTAATATCTCTCAAATACTCATGTATACTTGGCTTAAGCTTCCTGACAATTTTACCTATATAAACACATGCAGAACAACAGCATAAGGCACAGTACACCACCCTTTCTGACAAACAAGAATATTTCACTCACAGTTTTGCCTTATACCCATTAATGGTTACCTCTGAAGCCTCTATTACTGATGAACTGTATGAGCAAAAACCACATTAACCACAGCTATTAATGTTTTGGAACAATTGTTGCAGATGGTTTTGCTTAATAACTACATCACATATGAGAAAGAATATTATATACAACACGAATGGGTGGCTATGGGTTCACCACGTGGTGGTGTATATGCAAATATTGTAATGTTATGTTGGGAGCGTAAGTTTTTTCTTAATTCAAGGTTACATCAATACTGTCATCTTTATGCCCGTTTTTTGGATAGCATGTTTTTTGTTTGGGCTGGCCCTAAAGAAGTAATTCCTCAATTTTTGGATTATATTAATAGTACAACATCTTTTTTGAAATTTATACATGCAATAGGTGAGTAAGAAATTGCATTCCTGGATGTGTTTTTATCAAAGGATAGAGTGAATAATAGATTTGTTTCCAGGCATTTTAGAAAAGAAACATACTCAAGCACTTTACTACATTTTGCTAGTGCACATCCCTTTAAGCAAAAGCAGACTGTGGTGAAGGGTCAGTTCATCAGGGCAGCAAGAATGGTGTCCACTATGGAATTTTTCTTTGACAAATGTGACCTTCTGAAAGGTGTGTTTCTTAAGCTTTGCTATCCCTTCTCCCTAATAGATAAAATTGTGCTGGGGGTCCTGAATAAAAGAGAAAGGGGACATTTTGTACCCACTGTAAGAGAGATATCAGTTTATTCAAATGATGTAAACCCTATGGGCCTGGAAGGAATTTTGTCAACTGGTAACATGGATTTGGTCTCTGTGGGCAGTTTTAGTAATAATTAAAAAAATACTGATGTGGAATATAAGAATTCTTTCATCACCACATTTTATGTTAATAGTAGGCAAATAACTAATATACTGATACAAAACTGGCAAATCTTAAAATCTGATAAATATTTAAGGGATTTTATTACTGAAAAAAACTATTATTGTTTACAGGAAAGGGATGAATCTAAAAAATGTGTTTGAAAATCAGGGGGCTTCACAGACCAATGGTACTATGAAAAAGTGTGTTTTTTGCTCATATTGTTCATCAGTAATAGAGGCTTCAGAGGTAAGCATTAATGGGTATAAGGTGAAACTGCAAGCAAAATATTCTTGTTTGTCAGAAAGGGTGCTGTATTGTGCCTTATGCTGTTGTTGTGCATGTTTTTATATTGGTAAAACTGACAGAAAGCTTAAGCCATGTGTGTGCGTGTGTGTGTGTGCGTGTGTGTGTGCGTGTGTGCGTGTGTGCGTGTGTGTGTGTGTGTATATATATATATATATATATATATATATGTATATATAAACATTTGAGAGATATTAAACTTAAAAAGGGACAAATTCCCTGTCAAAACACTGTGCAGAAAATAAAGGACATTGTTTTAAATTTATATTACTGGAAACTTTACAGCTAAATGAAAGTGGTGGAGTATGGTCTTTATTATTAGAAAGACATGAAGTCATCTGGCAGTTACACTTGAAAGCTATATGCTGGCCAGGTTTGAATGGGCAGACTTCAATTAGTAGTATTTTAAAACTTAAAGCATTGGAGAGATGACTTGCTTGACTATTGAAATATGAATGAATACATATGGAACTTTTAAAGATAAACATGTGCTATACATAATATGTATATATTTTATTTTATGTAGAGTTGCTGTAAAAAAAGGATTCTTATGACATTTTTAGTCATGAATGGAATGGGGGTTGTCTTAGTATGCTTTTGTAATGATTGACAGTTTTAAGAGGTGTATACAAAACTGAAGGTTGGTGCTGACATATTATCTGATGAAGTTTAGTTTTGTATGAAATGAAAGCGCTTATCATTTTTTTATGAATAAGTAGTGATTTCTACTTGCCAAGGTCACTGTGTATATGTTCAGGTATAACACTGTGGAAATACAAAGTTTTGTTTTTGCTGTCTGATTCTAACAGGAGTGACTGAACCAAACTCCTTTCTTTTCCTGGAAGCAGTTGGACTCCTCCATTTTGTGAATGTGTGTTCTTGGTTTTTGTACTTTGTTTGTATTACTTTCTTCATGTCATATGTGATGCAGTAACAGTTGAAGGGCAGGGAGGTGATACAGGGGAAAACATTGGAGCAGCTGCAGGGTCACAACATAAGCATTAAAAGATGCAATTTATTGCAGCATTTGAAAATTGACAGTATCTAGTCCATGCAACCTTTAAAACAGCTAACAGACTAAGCTATAGATGACATCTTGCTTTCAGGATTGGCAGCAAGAAAGATCTGTAACATCATGTAGCCTTCAAGCCCAGGCATACCTCTCAACCTGGAAACATCAAAAATCTGGACAAAGGCCCCTGAAAAATACGTGCAAATCTGTATGCTGATTAACATAAAATTTGTATGCATAAATATGCAACCCCGCCCACTGCAGTGGAATTGTAGGATACCAACTTTCAAATGCAAACTGAAGAACAGATACCCCAAATATGACCCCAGGCCCTGTAGTAAATGGTAGTCATTTTTTAAATGTGTAGCAAAATAGTAATGATGTTCACTGGCAAGGGAGAAGATGAACCTTAGGATTTTGTTTTTGGTGACTTACAGTATGTGGGTTTTGTGGTAAAAGTAGGGCATTTAATGGTAGACAATATTTTAATCTTAGCAAAAGAATATTATAGTTTGCTAGGATCTCCAAAAGACATTCTCCATGGCCTACTGATCTGTGGCGTAGCTAGAGTTTGTGCCACCTAGGGCTGTCTTTGAGTTTGCCACCCTTCCCCCTCACAAAATCTTGGTGGAATGGGGCCCCCATACACAGCCCTTCCTCCTGCAGCCATTCCATTGTCTCATTACTTGGCTAGTTCATCCCAATTACCATAGACACTGTAATGTGCATACTGCTTTACATCTGCAAAGATTATTTGGATTTCATTTAATTTTTTTATTTCACATTTTAGAGCACAAACACTAATAGACATCTGCTAAACAAAGCAATACAGTCTCACAATGAAAATAGACTTAGCATTAAAACATCTCTGCCTTTGAAACTCACATTCATTGAAACAACATTGAAACCCACATTCAAAGAAATTGCATCGGGCTAGTGGCTGATAAAGAATACCTTTGAGCTGTTTTCAAATCATAGGCCCCTTGCACACAAAACATACATATTTTCTTTGATACACCTTCTTGACTGTATTAAATTATATTCCTTGTATAATACAGAATACTTATTAGAGCACGTTTTAAATGTATTGTTTTGAACATTTTTCCAGTAAGCAATGAAACAAAATGCATGAACTAATAATGACAAAACTGTCCAGTTCAGAACATTTCCATCATAAAAGTCTACTCAAAATCTACAATTTACCAGTATCAGTAAATATGCACAATTTTTGCAGAAGTAAAAGTCATCTAAATAATTCCACATTAACGAGATCTGTAACTAATGAAGAAGTTACTGCTAGCAAACAGCTTCATATTTCATTGTTTCATCTACAAATAAAGTGCCTGTTGTCCTTAAGGAATAAATTGCATATGTTACACTAAAAAATGATAAGCTAGTAATATAGGAAATGGATGGCAAACTGATAACAGGTTCATAGTTACTAGGTATCCCCACTAAAGAGGACATTCTTAGGACTGCAGCATCCACCCCCTTTAAAAGTACAACACAGTATAGTATCAGCAATCCATCTACATACCATGGGAGTAGAACCCACTGCCTTCTGCATCAAAAGCAAGTATTCTACCTGTTGTGCTACTAACAACACAGACTGACTTGACATAAGTAGCACCGAACTTCTCTCCTCCAAAGAACTATGCTGCACAAGAAATCTGGGAAAAGACAAGATTTATTGGGGGAGGGGGACAAAGGCCCAAAAAACAGGGACACATTTTAAACATTGCTTGTATAATCTTGGAAAGTTGCTAGAATAAGATGTTTTCTGTTATCATGCCTTTCCTGAAAGATAGGAAGACTGAAACTTAAATGGCTATCATTATTTAGTCAATTCATTTCTCACTGATTTGCTAGAAAACCACAAATGTTAAGAGGAACAGACGAAAAGTTATATGAGCCAAATGTCACATCTACCTTAAATCACCAAACACACACACACACACACACACACACACACACACACACACACACACACACACACACACACATACACCACTGAATAGTTCTCACACAACTTTAATTACCACTGAATAGTTCTCACACTCCTTAAATTGACACTGAATAGTTCTGCAAAATTGCCTGCTTAAATAGATTTCTCACTCTGTGTAGAACCATAGATTTGGCACTGGCAAGCAACATACACACAGTTCTGAGGACCCATAGATAGATTTTTGCTGTTAGCATCTGCTAAAACATTAGGTAAAACTTGCCTCCCTAGCCTAGTACTGAATAATGATAACAACCAAGCAACACATACACAGATGTCCTTCAAGGATGCATCTGCAGTCCTTACAAATGGGTTGTCCTGTCATCAGGCAGCCCTTCAAAGTCTGGGTCTGGCATAGCTGCAGTTATTCAGTGCCGGTCGGTCAGAACCAGAGATTACTTCTAAAAGCTAAAAGTGAATAACTGTTTAAATTGTGGGAAACAAATACCTCATAAAGATTTGCCCAGACCACGACATAGCAGCTTGTCTAGCCTGTGCTTCTTTCAACCGCCTCATCCAGCTTGGCTGAATCTGCAACTGAAATCCCACCTGCTCCTGCAGGTTCACAGGATTTATCAGATACTATCCCTTTGGATGTTTCGAGCTGCTAGGCCTCCTGCATCCATGTCGATTATGGTCACAGGCCCAGTTCTAGTTCACAAATGCTTAGTCTAGCAGAGGATCTCATTTATTTGATCCGGGATCCCAACCACATCCAGACAGGGCCTCTCACCCACCTCCAGAGAACAGGACTAGAGTAGAGCCCCCTGAGCCAGTTTCTTCAGATGGTTCCTCTGATGAATCAGATAATTCAGACCCTCCAGAGACCCCTTTTCAGACACTAGGAAAAGGCTTAGAACCGCCATTCCTCCAGTACTTACTGTTGTGGATGATGCTTTTAATGATGCTTGTACTGCTGGTACTATAGGGTTCCGGACACACATTATTATTTGTATAAGGCCCCTTTTTCAGATCCCAAAACTATCTCCCAGGGACCCAAGGCTGTAGCAGCTACCTCTACCAAAAACCCCCTCCCCTCTGAAAGGGAATTTAGGGCCTTAGAGAGATGGGGTAAAAAAGTTTACACTTCTGCTACTCTTTCAGCTAGGGCCTTGAACTGTCAATTCCACATGATTCAGTATCAGAAATTTATGTTAGACCAGTTAACTAAAAAACTGTCCTCGGATGAACCATTAGACAAAAAATCTGTACAGGAAATGGTACATAACATTCAGCAGGTCAGTAATCATTCCTTAAAATGCAGCTATGATGCACTGGAGGCTTCCTTTAGATCAGCCATGACTGGCACAGTGATCAGAAGACATGCATGGTTAAAAGAACAGTCCTTACCAGACCATGTTAAATCAAAGCTCCTAGATGCTCCCATGGATAAGCTCAATTTGTTTGGCTCCCCTGCACAGCAGGTGCTGAAGAAGGTGGAAGAGAAAGCAAATTCTGTCCAGACAGTCAAGGATTTCTTGCAGGTCCAGCCTCCAAGGTTTAGCAGGAACTGGCCTTCCAAGAATTGGTCCTTTCCAGACACCTCCAGAGCGTCAATCCAGAGGTGCCTGGGATGCCAGTGGCAGGCTAACAACCAGCCACAGATCCAGCCACCACCACCACTTCCACAGGACGACTTGGCTCTGGCACCGCCTACCAGGGAACAACTAGAGGCACCCGAAGCTAGCCTTATTTTCAGTAAACTGGCATTACATCACAGGAGACAAATGGATTTTACAGACAATAGACCAAGGTTACAGGTTTCACTTCCATACTCTACCAAGGAAGAGAGGAATGCCAAACCTACCTCCAAATCAGAAGACAGAAGCTCTAGAACAAATAACTCACTTACTAAGGATGAGAGCTGTAGAAGGGTACCATCTATGGAACAAGGGCAAGGATTTTACTCCAGACTGTTCCTGGTACCAAGAAAAGAAAACCAATGGAGGCCTATTCTCGACCTGTCCGCTTTAAACACATACCTCATTGTTCCAAAATTCAAAATGCTGACCCTACAGCAGCTTCTTCCCATGCTGGGCAAGGAGTCTTGGCTGGTAACTCTAGATCTCAAGGAGGCATACCTGTATGACCAAATTGCAGAAGATACCTCAGATTTCTTGCAGGATCAGAGCATTATCAATTCTCAGCATTGCCCTTTAATGCCTGGCATCAGTAATTGCTCATTGCAGGCTTCAGGGAATTCAAATTTACCCTTACCTGGACGACTGCCTGTTACAAGCGGACAACAAAAACAAATTAACAAAAGATTTGCAAAGGGTCATTCATCTACTACAAGCCCTGGGATACACAGTCAATATAAAAAGTCAAGGCTGATACCATCCCAAAGGATAACCTTCTTGGGTGCAGATCTGGACACATCAAAGCAAATGGCATTCCTGACAGTAGACTACTTCATGGCATTAACAAAGCAGAACCAGCTAACAGCAAGAAAAGTCCTGCAAGCTCTCGGTTACATGGCATCCTGCATAATATTGATTCCACATGCCAGACTACATATGAGAAAGTTACAGTGGTACCTAAGGAATTTATGGTCTCAGCACAAGCACAGCCTAGAAACCCAAATTCCAATAATTCCATGCCTGAAGCAAGAATTCCAATGGTGGGCTCAGGCCTGTCAAACAAACAAGGGACTGCCCTTGACAAGTGCATACAAGGCTTATGGACTCAAGACCAGCTGCACCTACACATAAATCAAAAGGAAATGCTGGCAGTAAAACTGGCAATTCAAGCATTCAGACCATTTCTTCGACAGGGTCAACTGCTGATGACAACACCACAGTTATGTGGTACATCAACAAACAGGGAGGCACACATTCATACCCTCTATGCCGGATGGCAATGGACCTCTGGAATGTGGCACTGAGCTTCAACATTCAGTTACAAGCAATTTTGTGCCAGGAAAAGAAAATATACTAGCAGACATCCTAAGCAGAACTGCCACGGATGCCATGGATGCTGCATCCGGACATCTTCAAAACCATTACAAGGAAATGGGGACTACCAGAAATAGACTTATTTGCATCCCCACACAATCACCAACTGAAAAAATTCTGCACAAGGACGTACCACCCTCTTGCTTGGAAAGTGGACTCCCTATCTTTCAGTTGGAAAAACCTGACAGCATATGCATTCCCACCTCTTCCTTTGATGCACAAGGTGCTATTGAAGATCAAAGAAGACCGTCCAAGGATCATCCTGATAGCTCCAGACTGGCCAAGGCAACATTGGTACCCATTACTGAGGAGTATGTCTGGGGAACAAATATGGCCTCTGCCCCTAGTTCCCTTGCTATTAACACAGAACAACTTCAAAACCCTGCATCCAAACCTGAAAACACTGCAGCTGGCTGCCTGGAACATTGCATAAGACCAAATAACCCAGATTTATCTCAAAGGGTTAAGGACATTATCTTGGAGGCTCGCAGACCCTCAACAAGAAAAAATTATTCAGCAAAATGGAAAAGATATCTCATTTGGAGTACAGCAAAAGGAGAGAATGTGTCACTGGTAAACATAGCTAACATCCTGGAATACTTGGCAGAGCTCTTCCACAACGGCCTGTCCTATTCTTCCATTAAGATTCATGCATCAGCCATTTCAGCAGAATACAACTTGGATCCTCCAGTCTTCTCACATCCTCTGCTCAGGCAGTTTCTGAGAGGAATTAAAAATGTAAAACCACCTAGGAAGCCACCATTGCCAGCATGGGACTTGAACTTTGTGCTAGAAAAGTTCAAACCAGCAGCAACAGCAGAATTACAATACTTATCATGGAAAACTGCTTTCCTGCTTGCAATCACTTCAGCAAGAAGGGTATCTGAGCTACAGGCATTAATGGCAGTACAGCCCTTCCTGATCTTCCATCAAGATAGAGTGTCCATGAGAACTAATCCTACTTTTATGCCAAAGGTGGTCTCCAGGGTATCTTTAAATCAAGCTATCCACCTACCTACATTCTTCCCCAACCCACAGAACAGGGGAGAAAGACTATTGCATACCTTGGATGTACATAGACAATTACGTTACTACCTGGACAGGACCAAGAGCAACAGAAAAACTGACCAGCTACTGGTAGCATATGCAACAGGAATGGAAGGAAAAGCAATTTCAAAACAGACAATCTCTAAGTGGATAGGAAATTGCATTAGATTTTGTTACTCCTACCATGGGAAGAAAACTCCAGAAAACATCAGGCCTCACTCTACAAGGGCTACAGCCACTACCACAGCTTTTTACGAGGAGTGGCTACCAAAGACATTTTAGAGGCTGCTACTTGGAGCTCCGTGCATACATTTGCCAAGCATTATAATTTACCTTTATACTCCAGATCCCGAGCAGGTTTTGCCACTGCTGTTTTGCAAGGGATCTTAACTACACCATAATCTTATTTCTCCTCCTCCCCAGTTTGGCTATGGTATTCTACCCATTTGTAAGGACTGCAGATGCATCCTTGAAGGACATAGTACAGTTTTGTACCTACCATAAATGTAGATGTCCGATAGGCATGCATCTGCAGTCAGGATTCCACCCTCCTTCCCTCTGTGGTACTCCTAGGGTATTTGCCCATCTTGTAGCTAGCTGGGGAATCTATTATGGTGTATTTGTTTGTATATATGTACATACATGCTTATTTTATGTTTGCTCTCTACTATTTGGAACCATTTGCATTTATCCAAATTTAGCCTTCCTAGAGGGCACCTGGCATCTGGGGCAAGAAACACTGAGGAAAATGGCATCGGCTGATGCCTTTATACCCGAATAACTGCAGCTATGGCCAGACCCAGACTTTGGAATCCGGCTGCCTGACGACAGGACAACCCATTTGTAAGGACTGCAGATGCATGCCTATCGGACATCTACATTTATGGTAGGTACAAAACTGTACTTTCTGATGAACCACAGAGTTCTGCCATATAGTCCTTCTATTTTTTCATTACAAGCTGGGCCCGTAGCATGTTTATCAGCATACAATTCTTTTTTTTTTTTTTTACCTGGAGGCTGAGTTTCTGGACACTGCAAAACTTTTAAATTGTTCTATAACTATATTCCCTCCAAAACAGTTACGCTGATGTCATTCACACATGCTCCCTGTAGGCCGGCGATGCGTATTGACGTCAACCATTAACTTAAAGTTGTAAATTCAAAAATAAATAAATAATTAAGTTTAAAAAAATTGGGAATTAAAGGGGTCACACATGAATTTGTGGCACCCCATTGTTTTGCCCTCAAAACCAGTAAATACTGAGGAATTCAATATGGTTGAGAGGTATGTGGCCAGGCCTGAGTTCATATACATGGTGCATGAGCAAGAACTACTTCCCTTTTCAGATGTATGACTCTTAGTTAATGCACTTCAAAATATGAATAGAATTGTTTAGCTTTATGCTATAAATAACAGAATCAGTTTCATAGGCCCCAAAACCAAACCTTCCAAGAGGTAAAGAAGAGACATACTTTTTGTTTGCAGAAAAAGCATGCCATTACTGAAGTCATATATTTTTATCTTATGCAGTAAAAGCATAGTCTGATGCTCACAAAACCTTTGAATGCATTTGTAAGCAATATTTAATATTGTAAAAAAGATTATTTTCAGATTTTGAAGAGTGAACAATAATCAAAAATACTAATAATAGCACAGTATAGTGAGAATTTTGTAGTTCTGACCAGCTACCCCTGACACCTTGATTTTAGCAAATGTAATTCATTCTTTGCATTTTTTGTAACAGATAAAACTACAACAAACTGTTATGGAATTTTGCTTGTACACTAGAACACCAAACAGACAGTAAAAATATCAGATTTTATATTCTGGAGCAAAGAAGGTTTTCAAAAAGGTGAAATGTACAGTTGCAGATTAGAGGCAGAATTACTAATGGGTAAAAGTGATGCCTGTCATTACCACCCTGTAACTGCCATTCCCATACAGTTACAAACAAAGTCTGATGTGCTTTCAGCCCTTTTTGTTAGCCAAAGAAATGTAAACATTTTGTTAAAACTAATATGTTTAGCCTGCACAGCTGCACACAAATAAATGGTGTGTTACTCTCTACAATAAGAGAACCAAGACCAGTTTATGCTTGATTAGTTCTTAAAATAAAAAAAAAAACTTCAGCTATCTTAAACTTCACGTAAATTAAATAGAAGAATTAATAACGGGGATTCAGAAACATCACCTGCCTGTAAAATGGAAAAACAGTGCCATAAAGGTCATGCAGTGTAGATTGAAACTGTTTAACAGTGCAATAGAAGCCGCTTACCATGATGGTGATTAACTAATTAAGGAGAGCCCTGGTGAAAACCCTACAGGTCACACTAAAAGACAGCACTGTATGAGAGAAGTCACATGACGTAAGTTTCCCCAGGAGAAATAATGTGGGATGATCTCAGTAGTGGACTTTCACTAATTAACAACCTGTTACTACAAGATCAGCTGAGAGCCATGATTTGGAGCGTCATAGAGAAGGGCAAGAGGAGAAGAAAAGTGAGATGGGATGGGGAAGTAGGGGTATTCTTACGGGGCAAATGCACATTTTCTTTTTTTGCTAAAACGGGTAGAGGAGAAACTAGAAGGGAACGGTGTGGGCAAGAAAGATGGTATAAGGATGGTAATAGGAGAAGACAACTAAACAAACAAACAAAGGGGGCAGTACAAAAAAGAGATAAAGGCAGATGGGGACACTTAGTATCGGGAGGGTTGGACTACAAACTGGAGAGGGATGTGATAAACAAAACAGAGGGCATTCTGATGAGGGACTGGGTTAATTCAAGGCAGACATTCACGCTGCCCAGTACGATACCCAGCCAGAGTTCAGTCATCTCTCTGAGTACCCTTCCCACTGGGCCTGACTACAGGTGACATGATATATAGAGAAAGGCAGTAGTGCAACTCTACCAGTTGCACAAGGATGTGCTCCATGTGGTCAATGCAGGCATCCAGCTGCTGGTCTACAAACACTGTCACCATATCCTCCAGTTCTTGTCTGGTTACATAAAGTGACCTACCTGAGGTATCCCTAGATGGAAAATCAGTACACCTCCACCAATGACAGACCCAAGAAGTCTTCATAGGACCATTCATGTTGCCTACCTTTGGATAACCTATGTCACCTTGTAGGGAAACGGGCCTGGAAGCAGCTGGAGACTGAGCAGGGGAAAGCAGGGCAGGTTAACAGCATGCCTCAGCTCTGGCAGACACTGTAGAAAATGGTGATAATCAAAACAAAAACAACAAAATTAAAGAAGGAGAGTGATAAACAGAGATACACAAAATGGAAAATATTGGCAATACTGTGCAACACTGTAAGTACCTAGGGAGAGTAAAATGTTGTAAGGTATGCGCTGCAAATGTAGACAATACACCTGCTTTAGCAAAGAGTATTATTGCAGGCAGTGTGCCGCAAGGATCAGGATGAAATGGCCCATACAGTTCCCTTGTGTGTTCTTGAGGAGAACAGGGAAGCAGTGCAATGCCCATGGAATGTGGATGGTAACACTGTCAGTCACTGTGTTCTGGCCATGAGACATGCATGGAGCTGTTGGTTATGGTCTAACATAATGAGGATGCATGGCAAAATATGGACCATCCCTGTATTCTTCCCTTATAAGACCAATTATTGAATACAATGCCCCTTTTGGCATGTACCCCACAAAGCACATGCAGCAGTAGCTGGAGAGTCCACAGAGATTCCTCACCTGGAGAATCCAGACCTTCAAACATCTACCCTACACAGATAGGCTAAAAGCCCTGTCCCTCTACTCAGTCTCCTACTGACTCCTCAGAAGTGAACTCTGTCTGGCATACAAAGCAATCTTTGACCCCGCCCTGATGGGATTGCTACATATCCGCAAGTCAAGCTCCACTTAAATAATCAGCACGCGAGACCTCAACCTGGTCTGTGACATCAATAGGACTTGTTGGTGGGACAGATTTGTGTCCCAGAGACTCCCCCTTTTGTGGAATAGACTCCCTCTCCAAGTAAAGTAGAGTACCCCATTAAACCTTTTTAAGCATAACCTGGATAACTGGATGGGGAACAGAAAATACACCCCTGGGATTCCACCTATGTCCCTGCTGGACAACAGCATAGGGTGCTGTCTTGTTGAAACATGGGCTAAATTCTTGGCTAGTCTTGTAAGGGCCTCAGGGCCAATAGCCTAGTAACTTCCTATGATCCTATGAGAGAGCCACTGATACCAAATCAGTGGTGTAAACAGGGTCACATATAATTGTTGTCAAGTCATGTAGTATGACAACACAGTACATTACTATGAGGGATACCCAAGGTGTACCAGGCAGCACCTTCACTGTAATGAAGCATTTAAGATACAGTGACTGCATAATACAATGCAGTCAGACCAGTGTGCCCTACATTGATGATATAGTTATGTTAATGGAACTAGTAATTTGGATGGGGGGTGGTAGTGGACCTACAGGTGTGATGTAGAGTATGACAGAAGGCTTGCTGAAGTGACAAGCAGAGACAGGCTAGAGATCAGTACCCTGACAACACTGGTAATACAGAGTAGTAGGGTGCAAAAGAAAGCATAGGACAGCATGTCAGTTTGGATTGGATACAGTGTGTGTGTGTGTGTGTGTGTGTGTGTGTGTGTGTGTGTGTGTGTGTGTGTGTGTGTGTGTGTGTGTGTGTGTGTGTGTGTGTGTGTGTGTGTGTGTGTGTGTGTGTGTGTGTGTGTGTGTGGTGAGCAGTAATAGTAGATGGTGTACTAACAGCACCATAACATTACACAGGTCTGCATGTATCAAAAATATGTGCAGTTATAATAGTACCAATGTATACAGAACTTAGTATCTGGAGGGTCTTTCCATGCACCTTCAGTACATCAGCCTCAAGCTCTTCAGCAGCTGAAAAACATAACTGAAATAGAAAATGTTCAGGAAACAAATGTCATGCATTTGGCAGGGCAGTTAGGACTAAATTGCAATACAATGTTCCTGTCATAAGTACTACTGTAGAAGTCTGGAACGCTTTCCAAACTTCCTCTTCCCATCCATCTTATACTGTGGCCCCTCATAAGAGGCCCCAACAGGCCCTTTTGGTGTTCTCTGTGCAATGAAGTAAAGAAAGATTTTCAATGCTTTTGTGCACAACTTAGGAACCCTGCCACATCTAGCACCCACTGAAACCATGGCTGCTTCACAGATCACAATCTTAAGGACAATGTTAGCACATTCACATTAATAGAAAATGCTACCATCATGCAATGGGTAATAATGAGGACCAAGGTTAAGGCAGTGCAAAGTGTATTATGCCACATATAATGGTGCATACACAAATGGCATACTAAGGTGATGTTTAGGATGTGAGTAACATTTTTACTTGATGGTGTGCAGCTTTTAAAAGGCATATTTAACTTCACAATGGCACTTTAGTGCCTCTGTGGACTATGATATGGCTTAGCACACTTTCATCCTCATTTATTTGAAGTTACCTTCCCCATGCATATGTAATGTACTTCATGGTCATGCACAGTAAGGTACAAAGCTCATTGGTCCATTACACATTGTGAAAAAACGCTGTGATTCACAGTTACCTTTAGTTGTCTCTAGCATAATTGCTATGCTGTGAGCCTTGAAACTGTACAATAAATTTGACAGCCATATTCATGCTTATTGTGAGGTGGAAGTTCACTGCTGAGAAAAGAAAGAAAATGGAGACTGCAAAATACACCTTACAAGATTCATAGTCCTTTTCTTGCTCTAAGTGCCCAGAGGACACTGACATTTGTGGACAATGTATGGACAACATTACAACTGGTTTCCTGTTGTTGCACTTGATTTGGAGGGTTAGACATCAGACTGCTGAGGGGGAAGAGCACATAGAGATGTTTTTCATTTAGCTTTATAATCTATTTCAACAAAGCTGTACAGATAAAATCTTGACGTTCCTTTAATGGTGGTATGGTAGTCAGCCCATATGTACAGTGGCTTGATTTCTACATGTGTCTGTCTATTTTAGGAAACTCCATAGACAATTATGTTGACTGACCAGTACCACATATGCAACATGCCATGGTAGACCCAAGGAATTTGTGTTACTGTCATGTATGCGTACTACATTAGTAGAGGTTCACCACATTGATTGCATATGATATACAGGCATGGCTTGATTTGGTCTTTGTCCTCTAGTTCAAATGAACAACTTTACCAAGTTCAGAGAGTATACAACAGTAGACAAGCTGTTATAATACCTGCTGTTTTTGACATATTTATTCTTGGGAAGGAATCCAGTAGCACACAAATATGTAGGTAGCCCATACTGCAGACCACCACCACTGAGGGGGAGAGAATACATGTGCAGAGAGATGGAGCCATTCACATGCATGGCAGAGGTAATATGTGTGGGGACATGTAACATGGACTGCAAGTACAGATGCAGTGACAGCCACACACGTTGCTACATCAGGTTTCACCAGAACATACTAGACAGTGTAACATGGTACAGGCACACCTGCAATCAGCTACAGTCAGCTGATAAATGACAACAACCTATTGAAGTGGTCAGTGTCTCGGGGTGGATTAGGCATGCCACTAGCTGTGTTCAATGTGGAGCATGAGGTGGGAGACTGTACTATAATTGTAGCAGACAATGTTGGCCAGTCATTTACATATGCATATATTCATACTTACAGACCAAAAAGGCTCCAAAAAAGATTAAAAGGATGCAGGCATTGTTCCAGGCAGAGACTGGCATAAAGCTGCAGGCCATCCATGAACTTGGTCCTGCTAACTGACAAGATTGACCTGTCCTTCTGTGACCTTGTATGTTGGAACCTTGTTGTGGATGTTAATGCCACTGGTGGTCATAATAGATTAGTACAAGTGATGCACAGAATGAATGACATGTTCCATCATGTCTGCTCCAAGGCAACCAACCAACCAACCAACCTTGCATGGGAGAGGGTGGCAACGAATGAGGGTTGACTTACCCAGATATCAGTCACAGACATTGAGGAGTTCTTGTCATCTCTGTCTAAGATCAACCAAAGAAAAAAAAGAGGTCCAAAACTTCTTCACTGTTAACTAAAACAGACAAGCTGCAGCCCATTTATATATATATATATATATATATATATATATATATATATATATATATATATATATTTATATATATATTTATATATATAACGTATATATTGTTGCACTGTAAATACTGTTTTGTGATTTGTGTTGCAGACTCTTTTAAGGAATTGGTCTTTCAGTTCAGTAATCAAATTATTCTTTCCTTTCACTTGACCAGACAGACAGATTACTGTTTAATGCTCTTCTCTTAACAAAAAAATAAATAACATTCTTGAAGAGAGAGGAAAAGATGCAACATACTAATAAAGAAGTAATCATATCCAAATCATTACTAACTAAGGGAATATCATCTTTCAAATAACAGAAACGAATAAGAACAAGAATATACAATTCATTTATTGGGTGCTTAAGGGCAATGGCATTATTGTTGCTTATCAGATAAGAAACAAGGGAAACAAAATAATTTTGATTCAGTTTCATCTCTATTATGTGAAAGAGCAGGTTTGTTTGCAATTGCTGCAACCAATAAGGAAGTTCTCAGCATCTGGTTGACCTGTTACTGGTGAATATATACATCTGAGGTATAAAAGGAGATGGGTCTATGTTAGATGTTTGAAAGTTCAGAAGACTGAAAATCAAAATATTTAAAAACTCAAAAATATTTTAATGCAGGGGGCAAGCCCCCTGCTAATTATATATACCAACTCCAAGATCGCAAAAGACTGGAGAAAGGGCAAATTCAATTTTTGATATTTTGAGTTTTAGATATTTTGATTTTCAGTGTTTTGAGTTTTCAGTCTTCTGAAGGGGTTCCAAGGAGATGTATTGAAAGGATTGAAGGATTGCAAATATATAAATTCATACGACAGTCTTCTTCCTAAATATATTTGATCCAATTCCTTCCTCACTTAATTTAAATAAAATGTCCAAATATTCACAATTATTCTTATAAATGTGATGTGTGAACCTGAAAAAAGACCGACTGTGTTCGGTATACCCAAGATTTATAAGAACATTGCCAATCCACCTTTTAGACCCATAGTTTCTGCTAAGGGTTCTAAACTGGAAGCTGTAGCACATTACATAGATGTGAATTGTAAAAAAACACTATCTAAGTTACCACACATTCTCAAAGATTCTTGGCATTGTCTAGAGGTAATAAAAGAACATACAGCCCTTATTAATATCGACACCATTATGGTAACCATTGATGTAATCAACTTGTTTTCTGTCATACCACACGACTTGGGACTAAAAATGTTTCAAGCTAGCATGACGGCTTTTAGTGACGTGAATTTGGATAAATGTAAAGCCATTACTGAAATGATGGAGATGGTATTAACCAACAATTATTTCTGTATGGAAGGAGAATTTTATAGGCAAAAATCAGGTGTGGCTATGGGGGCCAGATGTGCACCAATTTAGGCCAATTTAGTTTTGGCATATTGGGAGACACAAAAGGTGTTTACTTCTAATTTCTGGTAAAAAATCACCTTATATCTTAGGTTTCTTGATGACATCATAACTTTTTAGAAGGGAAAAGAGGAAGAAATCTCGCAATTTATAACATTTCTTGATACAACAACATCTTTTTTAAGGTTCACACATCACATTTATAAGAATAATTGTGAATATTTGGACATTTTATTTAAATTAAGTGAGGAAGGAATTGGATCAAATATATTTAGGAAGAAGACTTATTCAAATTCCTTTCTACATTTTAATAGTTGTCATCCTTATTTTCAAAAAAGAAATTTGGTAAAAGGCCAAATGGTTAGATTGTCTCGGATTATAAGTGATGACGACAATTTTAAAAATGAGATTGACAATTATTGAAATGTTTATGGATAGAGGTTATCCTATGCAATTGCTTATGGAAATAAGGAAAGAAATGTTGATTAAAAGAAACCTTACATTCAAACCGTTATTGAAATTTGGTTATCATAATACTTCAAAGGAAAAAACTAATAATAAAAGAGAAACTTTTATTTTACCATTTAATGAAACTTCTGGTACCATAGTTAATATATTAAAAGAAGTATGGGTGAATGTGTTTTGTAACAAATCAGAAGTCCTAGACATTGTTGGGAATCAACCTAATGTTACATATAGTAGAGGAAAGAATTTAAAAGATTATTTTGAAAATAGCAATAATAAACAGTCCTATAATAATTCTAAAATGAGTAAATGTGGGTTTTGTAAAACATGTAAATGTATTAATGATGGTCCTTATGTGCTGATACACAATTATAATAGATCCATTAAATGTCCATTGTATGTGAATTGAAACACAAAAATGGTGACATATTTAGCTACTTGTTTATCATGTCAAGCATTTTATGTAGGAAAAACTATCAGAAAGTTAAAAAACCGTATAATGGAACACAATAGGGATGTTAAAAATAAAAAAAAACTACAAATTCCTTATATATACATAGTACCAAATGCCCAGATTTTAAGAGGTTTATATTTTTTGTAATTGATAGGATCCCACATAATACAAATAAGGGTGGAGATGTGAATAATTTATTAGAAGTAAAAGAATGCCTATGGCAACTTAGACTGAATGCTGGTAACATGCCAAGCATTAACGAACATATTTCCATCTCCAGTATTCTCAAATACAAATCTTATTTTATTTAAATGGTTATTAAATTATTGTTTTTATATTTGAGATGTTGATGTGTAGACATTTTTATATACACAGATTATTATGTTTTATATATATATATATATATATATATATATATATATATATATATATATACATATTTTTATACAATACATTAACAAATAATTATATGATACACATTTTCAATTGCATTTATACATAACTCATTTTGGTATTCAAACAGTTTATTATTATTACTATTTTTTAGAAACATATTAATTATATTTATTATTATTATTATAAATACATGTAAGTTAATAATATAAAGTATTTGAATGAAATAATTTGATACACAGTTTATTTTAATATGTATATAATATGTTCTTTTATAAAATAGATAGGAGGCGTTGATTTTAAATAAGGTAAATTAACTTGATGAAATGATTTGATGACGAGTCAAAGACTGATTGGATTATTTTTAATTAGAATACTATATTAAGGAAGTATTTTTACAATGGAAATTACTCTGATGAAACCCACAGATTAGATGGGTGAAAGCGCTTAGTGTGTATAAGATTATATTTATGTTTCGTAGTTGCTGTTGTTGTTTTTTCAAGTGTCGCTATTAAATAATTAAACGGTCACACTGTCAATACAGTTGCCTTGGATTTTATCTCTAAGTTTAATTCTGTTTGCGTTCGTTTGATTTGTATACTTATATACTTGATTTGAGACACATAAGTAAGATTTTATGGAAAAAGACATTTAGACATCATACAAGATGTAAAGGTGAACTAAACAGAGCCTTTGGTGAAGGTATAGATGTTCAAAAGGGGGTAGCAAGAGAGGCATGGATGAGTTTTTCAACATTATAAGTGTGGCTTGTTTGTACACTGACTGAAGGCTTTAAAGGAACTTGGTGGAAAACACAAACTTCAAGTTACGATACTTTTACAAAGTATGGATTAATAACTTAATGGAAGATATACTTAGTTAAAAGGTTATGGGACAGGAATCGTACTAGTCTAAATTGAATTGAAATGAATTAAATGTGGCCAGGAAAAAATAAAGATTTTTGTTGAATAGGAAGGATCCACTTTATTTGCTATATTCATAATTTGAAATTAAACTAAAACTATGAATTAATATCACTAAAGAGTTAACTTATCCAGTTTTCCCCATCCCTCTTCAAGCTCTCCACTTTCTAGTTGTGCAATTTAAAACATTAAGTAGAAATAGCATGTATTTTCACAACCATAAATTTCAAATTTCTCAAAATTCACACCAACAGTGAAGCAACAGCAAAAGCCTAATTCTTCAGCCTCAATCCTACTTATAACACTATAGTTTTATTACTAGTTATATGGTCAGCACCCTCTTAAAGGCTTTTGTGATGCTGAGGTAAACCACAAAGGCAGTTCTCCCCCTTTCAAGCAGCCCTGTAATCCAGTCATAAATCTTAATCAAGTTTAAATTACATTTTCTTCTGTCCATGAGCTCATATTGGCTGTTGTCCTAGAGTGTGTTGTCATCTGAGAAAGCAATCATGCATTCCCTCTGGTTTTTCTCCACAACCTTTCTAGTTACTACTGTTAGGCTGACAAGCTTTTATTTTCCTAGATTTTTCCAGATCTTTACTTGCATAAGGGTACAACCCTTTCCATCAAGCAGTCTTTGCACACTCCTGTGCTTGGCAGTAATTTACTGAAGATTGATGGCGGTGGATACTCCAGCATACTACCTAGATGCTTGAAGACCCTTGCAGGCAGCGCCCTCTGTCCACATGCTTTATTTACTCTTAAAACAACCCACTCCCACCCTACCTACTTGCTTTCTATCCACGAGTCTATTCTTTACTCCTCCTACTCTATCTCTTGCCATCCTTGCTTTTCTTTTGAACAATGAAACAAAATATTCCTTCAAGTATTTATTATTATCTAAGCTACAAGGTTTAGGTTACCATCCACTCATCATTTTAATTTTTGGATCTGCCAGACTTAAAGAAAACTAAATGGCTCTCCTACACTCTGAAATTGCTGTTCATTTGAATGTCTTCAGTGTGATTTTTCATTCAGCTTTCTTTGAACCACATTGAATTTTACTGAAAGAGATTGCAGTGCACTACACTGCTTTCTTTTACACTTTTCTCCACTGATGTTGACAACAGATTCAGCATAAATAAGTAAGGCAGAGCAGAGTCCAAGGGATTAGGCAACATGGCCTCTAAAAAATTATTTTCAAGTTATATTCTTGAAGCTAACAAGCTCATGAAGTATAACTCACTCTAGGGTGGTGTGACCAAAGGAAGGCAGAGGAAATAGAACTTCATTGGCTAGTGATCTCAAGCAAGGTAGCATCTGGAGACTGCATAAGAGATGCACAAAATTAATTGAACAGCCTATGTGTCCATGTCCCTCAGATATCTACATTATTAAGGAGGGTCAGTGAGGCTGAGTTATCAGTTCACATTTTTAAAACACTGGCATTTATATTTTTATACTATACTCTAACATAATATAATATTGGCATATTAAACATAAAATGGGGATCCTATAGCCATCATATACAAATTCTTCCTAGAAGTAAGTCCCCAACCATATTCCCCTCCTTTATTTTAAATATTAAAAAACTGATCGCTAATCTAAAACTTAACAGTTGGATGTCCATATGTATTAATAGACTATACATTCCAGCAGGTAATAATGTAGCTGCTGCTGAAGATATCCACCACTGGATAGCTCATAACATGCACCAATAAACCATTATTATAGGTGGATTAATCACTGACTGGCAGAATAGCAACTCAGCCATCCTCACTAACTCAACAAACCTATTTCTATTCTCGTAATATCATGACAGGCAATTAGATTTGATTTTCATTGTTGTCTGGGGGAGTGGAGGCATTCAGTAAAAGATGCCACCCCCCACCCCCCCACCAGGCATCAATGAGTTAGGTTCTGTTAAGCCTATTCTGAAAATTGAATCTACCTGATTCTCATAATATTGCAAGGCCAATGATATTTGCAATTTTTAATACCTTTACATGAACATTTTATGACAAAACACTTTTTATGACATCCATCAACTTTTTCTTACTTATTTTTATGAAAGCTTTTAAACAACTTTTTACAGTTAAATTATTTAAAAAAATGTTCATTAACATATTTATTTTATGCAATATATTTCATGCAAGTACGTTCTATGCAGGTATTTTTAATGTGTGTTTTTAGTATGTATTTACAAGTGAATTCTTTTTTAAATGTTGCTGGTCTAGGCATAGTGCCTCTTTTTTGAGGTTTTAAAAAGGAAAGAAGTTACCTTTTTACAGTTTCTTATGAAGGTCATATGTTTTACAATGAAAATGTTAAGACTGTGGTGAATAAAGGTTTGGCTGGGACTATTGGTTCGGCCTTTTTTATTATAAATAAAGTGCATAACCTAACTCAATTCAGCACATACAAATTAATCTCCTCCCTACTCCCCTAAACTGGAATATGCTAAAAATCCTGCTGTTAAAAGATTATATCTCCAATTGCAAGAAAAAAGTCTGAAAACTTCTAAATAATCAGGTCACTCTAAGAACCAAGAGAGTTAAATCGAACCAGTCATGATGGCTGACAAAAGAAACCAAGGCACTTCTCATACAGGGAGACAAATCTTGAAAATGTTGGTCCGCAAACAAAGCCCAAACAACTTAGCAAATTTTCAGATATCATAAAACCTTAACAAACAGCATATAAAGAATCTAGCGAAAACATTATAATAATCCCAAACTGTTTTGGGCATCCATAAAAAACGACTCCAGCCTGACCAATCCACTACTCTATTCCCTCAAAAAATAATACATAAAGCTATATTGCAACCTGAACCAGGCTTGCTTCACTATATTGCTGCATGACACTAATTGGAAACCTCATTTACTGGATGAATATATCCATTCTAAGGCCTGCTGAGGCATCAAGCGAATTGGTTTCCAATGGTAGTGGTGTGGTAGTGTAAACAACAGAGGCCAGAAGCTGATAAACTACACAGGAATAAAAGTTATGCTGGTGAAACAAAACCACTTTAAGCAGCTCGCTAGAATTACATGTGGTTTCTGTGAACTTATGGAAGGGCATCATGGCTTCCTAACCTAAATCATAACTCTCAACCTGCAGACCTTGAAAAATAGAAATGAAGGCCCTTGAAAAATAGGTACATCAGCAAAAAAAATGGATATCTAAATAGGATAAAATTTGAATAGCAAATAACATATAACTCTTTCTGCTTTGTGGAGGAATGTGGAAATCTACTACTGAAAAACACAATTAACAAAGAGTGACAAAATGATGGAAAATATAGCACATTATCAAAGAGACCTGTAAAATATATAGAATTTAATGAACTGCATTGCAAAAGTCTAAAACACAAGGTAATGTATTTTTGCTTCTGAAAAAAGGAGATAAAAGATATGTGTCCTCCGTCTTTAAATTATCGTTGCCATCGTATGCTGGTCACGTAATATAACCTTCTGTATGCTGGACAGCGTCAAACATCAAGAGTGATGAGAAGAGATTTAGGAAATTATGTGAAGGGGTGAATCAAGTCTGAAACTAGGGTAGACCTCAAAAAATAAGTACATTATGTGCAGGGGTAAATCTGACCTGAAAATAGGAGTGAAACAATATAGAAGAATAATTTACTGAACGAATCCTGTCTTCAAATTGTACAGTCCTGTGGAGTATGTGAGAATAAGTCTTATACAGGAGTGTTCAAAAACAGGTCAGTCTAGACAACTGGATTTGCTTCCACTATAGTGTTGCCAAAATCTTCTTTATATTGTTACACTGCTGACTAATACATATTTTTATATTTATAATTGTTATTGTTTTTCACATTTTTTCACATTTTATTGCATTTCAATTTTTTCACATTATTGCACCATAATTTGCATAAGTAGGCCTGATAAACTTTATGCAAAGTGTTAGACACATTCCATTAATAACATCACTGCTATTGAATAATCTATTAAACTAATCTGTTCATTGCCTCAATTTATTTATTTACATTTGCTTAGTGGGGAAGTCCGACTGTTTTTTTTCCCATTTTCAGCAGTGACCTGGGAAGAAAAGCTCCGCAAATAATGTAAACAAAGCAATTGTTTAAAAAAAATAACAGTTTAACAAAAAGTATGAGGTGCAGTATTGGCATAATATAAGTAGCAAAACATACAATAATAAAAAAGTACAATTTTAGCATAATATTATTAGCAGATTATGAGACTGAAAATACATTCCATGTTCTATGTACATGTAAGTAAATGGAAGTGTCAATGTAGAACTTGAAAGTATAATTCTGGGTTAGGATGATTAGAAGAGAGGAGGATATTTGTCAGATATTAATTAAAGAGTATGGTGGTGGTGTGAAGGAGTTAGTAGGGTGTTATGAAGCAGAAATAGTTCATAAGTAGAGAGGTGGCAGATATATTACTACAGAGGAAGTAGAAGCAGCTAGAAAGAAGAAGGTTTTTACCCTGGATTGGTACAGGAGCAGAGCCAGTTATTGTTTAGGTGTTCTTTTAGCATTAATTTGCATTTTGATGGGCTGGGTATGTTGATAATTTTCTGAGACATTATATTCCAGGGTTTTACTATATTTTGTCGGTGTATAAATCAATCAATCAATCAATGTGGCTGCTATTGTGTTTAGTTACATAAAGTAGAAGTTTTGGGGAGGATCTTAGAGTCCATCTGTTGGCATGGGCTTAATGAGATTTCTAAGGGCTGGACAATTGTTGGAGTGGTGTGTAATAGAATGTGCTAGCGCTAGTTGGTTGAGTGAAAAGAGATTAGGAAGTTCCAGCCATTTACGGAGGAGCAGTGCTGAAAATGATGTGATCTGGATGGTTTGTTGATGGCAGATCTGGTTATTTTGTTATAGCATGTTTTCAGTTTGTTTAGGTCTGCTTTTCTTAGGTTTGTAAATAGCGATGATACATATAAGAGTGTTGAGAGTAAATGAGTTCTGGAGATGGAGTGTCTGGTGGTGTCGGTTAAGAAGGGTTTGATCCAATACAGTGAGCCTAACTTAATGTGGGCCTTTTTGATTGTTAGTGCTATGTGCTTGTCATATTTGAGGTCACTGTCTGTTGTGACACTAAGAAGTTTGGTTTGTTTAAATATTATTGTGTTGCATGATGAGTGGATACTAAAGGGGGGATTGTTGTTGCCTTTTTTGTTACTGGTGAATAGCATACATTTTGTTTTGTTGAGATTAAGAATGAGTTGACAAATAGAAAGGTATATTTCTGTCTAAGAAAGCTAGTTGTGTTTTTTGTAAGAGCTCGGGGAGATGGGGGGCTGCAGATATAAGGGAAGAATCATCTGCATATTGGATTATTTGTAAAAATGGAAAAGAGTAGTGGGCCAAGTACTGAGCCTTGGGGAACATGTATGGAGACTGGTAGGAGAGTTGATAGGTCATTTTGCCACCTAACTACCTGCTGATGGTCAAAGAGGTAGTTGGCAAACCAGCAGAGAGGGAGAGATTTATTGTAGTTAGTTTTTTAATAAGCATTTGGTGGTAAACTGTATCGAAGGCTTTGGACATGTTTTTAAAAATGGAAGAGATGAGTAGGTTGTTGTTTTTGTGTTGGTTTATTGTGTCTGTAAAAGTATCTAGAGCAGTAGTTGTACTCTGTTTTTGGTCTAAAGGTATGTTGTGTTAAGAATAAGTGGTTATTTTTAGGAGGTGATCTAGTAGTTGTGAGTGTATGCATTTTTCGAGTATTTTTGCTGCGGGAGAGAGAATTGCTATTGGTCTGTAATTAGTAAGTTCGGTGGAGGTACCTCCTATGTGAAGTGGAGTTATGCAGGAGATTTTCCAAAGTTTAGGAGTGTATATTTCTGTTATAGTTCGATTGATTAGGATCAATATTGTGTAGGTGATGATGTTTGCAGAATTTTTTAGAAATTCAGCAGGGAGTTGGTCAGCAGGGAGGAATGATGGTTTAAGCCTAGCTACGTATTTTTTTTATTGTTGAAATTTGAATTAGCTTAATTGTGAATGCAATGGGCATTGCTATTGTTATTGATTAGGGACACAATAGAATTGATGAAGTGTGTATTAAATTGTGAGGCTATGCTGTCTGAGTGGTTTGTTGTGGATGGTGTTGGGGTGGTGGATTGGCTTGGCCTTAGTAGTTGGTTTATAGCAGTCCAGAATTTTTGGGGATCCCTTTAGTATTTCTCTTGAATTGTTGTGAAGTATTATTTTTTATCCTGTTTGCTTAGTTTTTTTGCTTGGTTTCATAGTTGGTGACAGCTTTGAAAGGAAATTTGTATTTTTGTTTTCTATTATAGGCTCCATGCTCTGTCTCTCTGTTTGAGGATTGATTTAGTTTCAGTGGTGAGCCACTGTATGGTTTTGGATTTATGTGCATCTTTCTAAGGGGTCTAGGTTGTTTTGGGTGGTGAGGATTTTTTTGTTTAAGTATTGGACTGCTAGGTCAAAGTTGTGGTGTTTTTGTGGGCTCCAGTCACATAGCTGTAAGAGGGTATTAAAGGTGTAAGGGGAGAAGTTCTTTTTATTATGGATATGCTTATAGAGGGTTGTTTTAGGAATGTGTGTGGAGTGCCATAGTAGATAAGTGGGCAGGTGATCACTTAGGGTGTCAGGGAGGCAACCTGATTGATAATAGAGTGGGTTTGAATTTACAAGGGTCCAGTCTAGGATTTATTTTTTTATTGCTATGTTTGTCATGTCTTGTGAGAGGTTTTATGACTTGACTGAAGCCATGAAGGTTTACGAAATTTGAGGGATTATGGGATGAGCATGTAGTCCAGTCGATATTTATATCTCCCATTACAGTAGTTTCCTGATTGAGAGTAGATGAACACCAGTAGACAAAGACCTTGATTATGGTTGGTTTGTTGCCTGGTGAGATGTAGATTACCACTATGTTGATGCTTACTTGAGTTTATATATAGTCGAGAGATGAGTACTTCTAAGTTACTTAGGTTGGTGGGATTGATACTGAGTCTGTCAATTTTGAAATAATCTTTGTACAGTATTGTTATACCACCACCGCGTTTATGGGTTTTATTGTGTCTACGAATGTTATAGCCAGGGATGAGGATTTCACTATCTTGAATATGTGGTTTTAGCCAGGTTTCTATCAGGATTGTTATATCAGGAGAGTAGTGTGATAGGTTTGCGTGAAACTCATGTATTGGGTAGGCTTCTAAGGTTCATATTTAGTAGTAGTAAGTCAGATTTGCAATAACTGAGATTGTAGGGGTTTGAATTTGTTATAGTGTTGGCTGTCTTTAGGAATTTTGCGTGGGTTGGGGGCCTGGGTTTGGATGTTTGTCACCACTTAATTTGATATGGTTTGTAATTATTGGGAATAGGTAAGAGAGTTTGATTAGCAATTTGGTGTATTTTTGACATGGGCTTAAATATGTTTTTAACGGTAATAGTTTAAATGGCAAGAGTTTAGTATTGAAGTTAATAAAAAGTTCTGGTGATATGGAAATGTTGTAGTTTATGTTGTTATATTTATAGAGATTTGCCTGGTGGGGCAGTAGATATTTTTGATGTGGAGATGGTGAAATGATGCGGAGAGGTAGGTACTTATAAGTATGGCCAGGAGTATTGCTAGTTTGATTAACATTGTAATGTTTTATAGAGTTATGGTTAGAAGGGATTTTTTTAAGGAGATATGATGGTTGTAAAGGTAAGGGTGGTTCTCGTTGATGAGGTGGGATTGAGTTAGGAGTGAGTGATTTGTTTAACACCTAGATTTCTATTGTAGGTGGAGGGTGTGGTATGGCAGTGAGTGTGGTTATGGTTAGGTTTAAAGGTAGTAGTAGTGGGGGTGGGTGGAAATGTGGGTAGGCCTGACTCTAATCGAGGAGCCATCAGAAACATTCGGTTGGTAAGTCTGAAAATATCTGTAGGTTGACAGTAAGTTTAATTGACAAATTATACAAAATATATTCTATAATCTCAAAGAAGCAGATAAAATGCGTGTTTAACAAGTTCAGTCACTGGGGGAAAGGAGGAAAAGGAGTAGAGGTTTGCTACGTAGAGTGTGCTTGGGGTAGAGAGGAAAACAAGCTGTAACACAGACCAGGGGGAGAAGTATTAAGAGAGTGGTGGAGGCTGGAGGCAAAATGGAAAAGAACTACAGATTAAGGATTCAAGATAGTTTGAGGGTAAAAGAAAAGAAACTCAAGCACTACACTAAGTGGACTAGTTTAAGGGACATGGTAGCACAGGAACCGCTGTTAGTTTTAGTTTAGCTAGGTAGAATGGTGCTAGGTGTAAGTGAAATAAATAATGAAAACTAACCATAGAATCTATGTCAAGTAATGGCAAATATACCATTGTAATGGGTAGGGGGGGGCAAGGCAGACTGGTGATGTGCAGCGGATGACCGTGGGCTGGTAAATTACAGTTAGTAAGGTGAGATATTACATAAAATGCTCAAAGGTTATGGAAAATGCAGCAGAGCTTAGACTTCACAGTGGAAATACCAACAGGAGTCGCGGTTCTCACAGTACAGCTTGCAGGGGTGAATAGAAATGTTTGCAACACAGAATCTTTATTTCTAACATACAATCCAAGTTACATAAGTTGAAAAAAGTAGTCCATAGTCATAGCCTGCACATCGCCAGTAACACTGAGTGGCTGGGTTGGTAAAGGAAGACTAAGAGAAAGAAATTTAATTTCCTTTACATCCTTTCACATCTACCTTCCCACTTTGTTGCGGACTCCCTCTCACTTTTGAAACTCTTTTCCCAACTTCTGATATTTACTTTATTTCGTCTTCCTTTGTTTCTTACATTTACATCTTACACAATGCTGGCTAATAAATAATCCAAACAAAATAGGCTCCACAAACTTAAAACAGGTTTGTGTCGCAAAAAGTAACTAACAAATAATTCAGAATGGTGATTGACAACACTTAAAATGTGACATTTTGTTTATTTAATTTATTTATATTTACCAAGAATGTCTGACTGGACAAACAAGCACCTTTTCAGAGGATTCCCTGGGAGAAACGCTCCATGAGAAATAATAACAGTAGTACATATATAACGTACAGAATACTGAGCTAACATTTAGCAGTTTTTAGATACAAAAATCAAGAGAACTATTTACTGTAGTATTTACAATATAAAGAATGCACAGGTAACACTAGCTGTATTAAAGAGTTTTTAGAAAACTCCTCTTTTACACATTTACTAATTATAAAAGGCATTGACATAGATGGCATGTCATCTTCCAAATTATTCTAAAATATTTGCATGTCATATAATATATAGGTAACCAAATGGTTATTCTGAAGGATTAGAATATGAAACAGATTTGATATTTACTGTAATAGTGGACAAATTTATATAATTAAACATTATCCACTCCAAGTCAGTTAAAGAGGTACAGGGAGTAGTGTCTGTATATTCATTTCTTTCATTTATTGATTCATTCATTCTCCAGGACTCACTTTATTCAGGTCATGGTTGTGAGGGAGCTGTATCCTATCCTGACGAAGAGAAAAAATACTCCTGGCTATCATGTAGTCACTCATATATGGCATGAACGTCTACAAGCAGTTGTTGGGATCACCAATTCACCTCTTGTGGCATGAAATTTGAGCTCCTGCTGGAAACCCACTCAAAGAGAAAAACAATGTGCAGACTCCAAAGAAAAGCAACAATTAAAAGGGAAGCAAAATGTTTTGTAGAAAAAGCAGCTAATAAAGTTGAGGATGACATATATTTTCTCCATTTTGAAGAGCAGAAACAATGAAGGATCTGACCACTGTGAACCTTCTTGTCCGGTATTATCAAAAAGGACATTAAAGTGAACTTTTTTAAAGAAAGAAAGATGAATGAATTGAATGTAACAAACTACAAGTAACAGCAAATTACTTGTTGTGTTGCATCTTGTATACAACAAACATGTTACAATTTCTTTTTTATTTTTTTGGACTGGCTTGCCAATAAATATAATTATTTCAACCAGGGTGACACTAAGTGTGCCTCAGCACTACCTTATCTGCCCTGTAGGTCTGATCAGACAAGGGTCTGCTCACACTGATGGCTGCCTTGGCATTGACACTATCTGGGATTGACCAGCCTGCTCTAAATGTATCACAGAGAAATCTACTTGTTATAGTAAAGATGTTTTTAAACTGTTTTGGAAGCAGCACACAGGTCAAGTGTTCATTCTAAATGTCTTACCTGAGGCTGCTTTTTTAGTAGAACTTGTTTTATCAGCTGCAATTTAAGCTTCAGTATGGTATATTTCTTTTAAGGCCAGTTAATTTTAATTTATTTGAAATGGCTATATTTTTGATATCTCTTGATTACAGCAGGTAATATCTTTAGGCAAGTCATCATGGGACATATGTGAGAAATTCTCTGGACTGCACTGGAGAGCTGCATGGGATCCATGTATAAATTCTACAGATTGCAGTCATACATTTGTCTGTTTAGCATTGAGTGGTAATGCAAACATACTGAAATACTGATAAATATACCTGATATTTGTATTTCATATGTGAAAATGGACTGCAGAATAATAGGATGTGTAGTGCTTTATATAACAGATGGTGGAAAAGTAGAGAACAGACAGTGAGAAGTGTTACTATCAGTCACATGGCAGATTAGAAGTGGTGATATAATCTCATTGATTTTAATACGCAAAACCTCCTTGAAAGAGAAATGGATATATTTGACAATTAAATCCTTTGAATCAAAGAGAAGAATTATATTTCTAAGAAGAAATTTTAATAGACCAAATTTAACTGAACAATATAGCTCTTACTCTGTCACTGGCTAGTTCTTACTGTTTAACACCAGAACTTGAGAGAATGAGAAAGAGATAGACAGACAGAGAAAACAGTAGCACACTTAGTGGTCTCCTCTGGAAATGGTGAGAGGATATGAGCTCTGGAAATGAGCAAGAGTTGGTGTTGATAATGGGTGACTGAATGCACATATCGGGGTAGACACAACATGATATGAAGATGGCCTCAGTCCACATGGGTGGGGCAATAGGAATAAAGAAGGGGAGCCCGTTCTAGACGTCTGTCTGGAAAGTAGCTTGATGGTGGCCAACACATGGTTCAGAAAGGGAGACTGTCACAGGATCACATACAAAAGAGGCCAACATGCAGCCCAGTTAGACTTAGGTAGACTTCTTCCTAATAAGGAAAGGGCAGTGGGATAGAATCAGAGATTGCAAAGTTATCCCCAGTGAAACAGTCAACCCACACCATAAACCACAGGTTGCCAAATGCAGCTACATGCAGGGATCAGAGAAGGCTCTAAAGTAAACAGAGACTGGACTGAAGACTTTGAAGTCGAATGGAGAAAAAAACACAACAGTTCAAGGAATTACTCAGAGCTCTAGCACCTTAAGAAGAAAAGGAAATCAGTGGCGCTGAAGAGAAAGAATGAAAGCCCCTTAAAACGGCATGTGTGAGGACTACAGAAGAGATATGCCACTGAGTCAGGTATGGAAATAACGGTACATAAGGAAAGCTAGTGGTGGAATGCAGAAGTCGATCGTCATCAAAAGAAAGAAGATGTAGGAAAAAGGGGGAGATAGAAAAGATGGACAAGGCTAAGAAGGAATAGGTTAACAAAGAGGCTAATCAAAAAGTTGAAACAGCAAAGAGCAAGGCAACACAGACACTCTACCAGCTTCTTTAAAGTGATTCAGTAGATGACACAAAGAAACTCTATCAGGTTGCAAGGCAAAGACATGAGGATAAAGAAGATATTTCAATACCTTTAATAAGGAATGTCAGCAGCAACCTGCTCACCAGTCCACCGAAAAACAAAGGCAGATGGAAGGAGTACTTATAGCAGCTCCTGAATGAAGAAAACCTCACAGAAGGTGGAATGTCCCAGATACATCCTTGAAAGAAGAAGAGGAGCCCATCCTGGAAGAAGTTAGAACAGCACTAAGGAACATGTGACTAGGGAAAGCAAACTTAAATGAGGTCACAGCATATGATCAAGTTGTTGGGTGAGATAGGGGAGAAATGGCTCCAGAAGGTACTCATAGCAGTATGAAGAGAAAGGCACATCCCAGATGACTAGAGAATAAACATACTGTGGGCAGTACAGAAGTATTATACTCCTGTCACATTGCATGCAAGTCCTGGATAGGGTGATTGATAAACGAATATGCAGATACGAGAAAGTAAGATGGGAGATAAGCAGTTTGGATTTTGTTGAAGACGCAGCACAACTGGCCCAATGTTTGCAGTCAGACAGGTAGTTGAGAGGAAACTAAAGATGAGGAAAGAGTCAAACTGGGCTTTCCTACATTGGAGAAAGCATATGACAAGGTCCCAAGAAAGCTGATTTGGGCAGCACTCCATTGGTTCAAAGTCCCAGAAACATTAATGGAAATAGTGCGGGCTGTGCACAAGGATACAATGACTCAAGTACGAGCAGTGTTTGGACTCATAGGGGGGTTACCAGTGCAGGTGAGTGTGCATCAGGGCTCATCTCTGAGTCTATTGCTATTCATACTGATCATGGACTATTTTAGCAAACACATTGGAGGAGACAGATCAACAAATTTGTTGTATATAGACAAAGTAGCATTACAGGCAGACTCTAAGCAAGAAGTTCAGCAAAAGATGGGGGAAATATTTTTCTGTGCTTTCAATTCATGTGTTCTTTATGGATTTACTTTGACCTCTGCATCTCTTTGTGTTCCACACAATGTTGGCTGCTGCACATGTGTGCATATATATATATATATATATATATATATATATATATATATATATATATGTGTGTGTGTGTGTGTGTGTGTGTATGTGTGTGTACACACAGACATACACACATGCACACACACCACACACACACATATCTAGAGATAGATATATGTTAAAACTGAACAAATTCAACTCATCTATACAGCTTCTCACACTTGATCAAGACAGCATCCAGAATTAACAAGGCCACATGTAAAGAATCCATCCTTGACTAGATCTTAACATCAACCTCAAACAATGTTACCAGAAGTAGCACACTACCCAATAACCTAGGCTACCACCAGCTAACCTACATAATCAGGCACCCACCCCAAACAGCCCCACAAGGTCAATCACTATAGCTCAGTCAGAAACTTCGGTAACTTCGTTAAAAAAAACTTTTATTTCTGACCTGCTCCCGATCTACTGGACTCCACTTAAAGCTCTTTCCTTTGATGAAGCAGTAAACACATAGCAGAGCAAGCACCATTAAGAACCAAATGAGTTAAAAACAAACCAGCACCTTGGTTAACTAAGAAGAAGCTAAGCAACTCATGGAACTTAGAGATAAAGCTTGGAACTCATGGCTGCACACCAAGTCTCAATCATCCCTACAACAATATAGGCTTTTAAGGAACCATAGCAAACACTGCATAAAACAATAAATAAAACAGCTTATTATAGCAACATCCAAATTTCATCACCAAGCAATCCATAAAACTTCTGGAAATCCATAAATACATTGCTTAATCCTGGAAAATCAACCCAAACAGGTGACTTCAACTACCCCACCATAGACTGGGTGAACTATTCTTGGACTAACACATTGTCTCAATGATTCCTCGACATCATCATTTCTAATGCAGTAGACCAGCTCATCTCATATCCCTCAAGGGGAGATAACATACTGGACTTGGTTCTCACCAACATGGGTGACTGCTGCACCACCCCATAGTATGTCCTTCCCTGGTTAGATCAGATCATCAGACTGTCTCATTCGATGTTTCTATCCCACCCACCCTCCCAGCTGAAATTAAGGTAAAAAACTTCTCAAAAGCTGACTATAACCTCCTAAGGGAGGTTATCTGTAGCTTCAACCTCCCCCCACCAGAGGATGCAGACAACTGTACTGAACAGTACGCCAATGCAGTTTACAAGCACCTGTACAACTGCATGGACTCAGCCATTCCCAATATTACTAAAACTTGCTCCTCAAAGAAACACAAACCTGTTTGGTGGACATTCTCTATCAACAGGCTTTACAACAAAAGGAAGAAATTGTTGACCAAGGGTAAAAGGGAACAAATTCCAAATTGGAAAAACTCCCTCCTTAGCCTCAAGAAGCAAATTAGATCAGTAGTGAAAACCTCCAAGGCCAATTATGAATTGAAACTAGCCTCCATAACAAAGGGAAACCATAAAGTCTTCTTCAGTTACGTCAGGAACTTCTGTGGCAAAGCTCAGGTTTGTTCCAAATTAGTACTTAACAGTATCACATACACTGATCCTGTTGACTTAGCCAACCTGCTAGCAGATAGGTTCAGTGCAAACTTCACCCCCCTGTGCCCACAAAGGCCCTTTCAACATCCCCAACATTTGTCCTGAACCTCAAATCTCCATAGATCAAGTGTTACAGGCCCTATCCAAGGCAAAAAACACAGCTTCCATGGTACCTGATAGTATCCGAGGATGTATTCTGTACCATCTCCAGCAAGAACTGGCTTTGCCATTGAGCACCCTATTTAACCACAGCCTAAGTAACGGCTTCATTCCAGCAGAGTGGCAAACTACCATTGTCATCCCCTTGCACAAAGGTGGTGTCACTACTGACCCTGGAAACTATCACCCCATTAGCTTAACAACTCTGATCTGTAAAGCCATGGAGCATATTATTATGGATCTCATAAACAAGGACTTGTGCAATCTCCAAACAATTGACCCCTCCCAATTTGGATTCATCAAGGGCAGATCTTGCCTGTTCAACCTGGTTGACTTCTTTGAGATTGCTACCAAGGCCCTGCATGAGTGAAAGTCAGTGCATACAGCTTACCTTGACTTGGCCAAGGTCTGACACAATCCCCCACTCAGGCATTATCAAACAGAACTTGGAGTAAATACCTATCTCATCAGGTGGGTGGCCAACTAGCTCACTGACAGGACCATCAAAGTCAAAATAAGCACCTCCACCTCCAATAGCAGACCTGTCACTAGTGGAGTTCACCAGGGATCTGTCCTGGGACCCCTACTGTTTGGCATCTATTTCTTGAAGGTACAGGCAAAGACAAAAGGCCTGTGGCTGACCAAGTCTGCTAACAACTGTAAGTTGGGTGCTGTCATTGACTCCCCAAATGATGTTACCATACTGCAAGAATGTCTCACAGTGACTAATGACTGGTGCCAAAGTCATGGCCTCAAGCTGAATGCAAAACAATGTATCATCATACCATTTGGCAAAAACATGACCCCTACTGATTACCACATCAATGGCAACCCCCTAAGCACACAACCTGTGGTGAGAGACCTGGGCACTTAGGTTGATAACAACCTCATATTCAACCATCATGTAGCAGCAGTGGTTAGAAAAGCCTTTTACTTGGTTACATCCAGAAAAAAGGAGGTTATTACCTCAAGCCTAATATGTGACATTAACAAAATCTGCTGGAGAGACAGGTTTGTTTGCCAGAGGCTGCCCTGTCTCCTATGATCCTATGAACCCAGCCCATCTCCAACTACTACCTCTCAAATCATTCCTTCTCAGTTTAACTCACATTTTATAAATACAGTAACATCCCTCCTACAAAACAAACTGCAAATCCAGCCATCCCATCCAGTCATTGAAGCCACAGCAGACTTTCAGTCTCACTCCAGTGTCAACATCTACAATTAAGAAATACCTATGATCCCTTAAGACAACCATTGCCCCCCTGACTAACTTCACCTGACTCACCTGACTAACTTCCATCTGAATTCAAACTATTCTAAGAAAAATATATCCCCATCTTATGGAAAAATTCCTCTGTAATATCCCTCCATAAACTATAGACCAATTGACATTTTCTCATCCTTATCTAAACTCTTGGAATAATTTATTCGCTCTGAACATACTACATGTATTACTTCTCAGAACCTCCTCTCTCCCTCACAGCATGGCTGTTCATTCAAGCTAAAACAGGATAAGTACATCTAATCTTTTATGACAGTTCTGCATATCTACTCCTTTTAGTAGCTTGTAGGTTATAGCTTATGTCCTATATTCCTATTCTATGTGACTAGTGCCTCATTAATGCAGTTTTTATAATATACAGTATGTGTTAAAGCAGAGAAGTACCGCATGTCAAGATAAATACTGCATGTCATGTAAACTGGAGTTACATTTGAGAAAGCTTTTTTTATAGGTGAAAGTGCTCATCTATTTGTTTTTCAATAAAGAAGTTTTGATTACTAAACAAATTATAAGTACCTGATTACTCTGAAGTCTTAACCGATCTTATCTACAGTGCGTGATTCTTTTTTCCTGATTTTTTTAGGATTCTCAGCCAGCAGCTTTGTTGCTCATAAGTGCCAGTTTACCCTGTGGTCTATTATCTTCTTTATGGAAGGGACACTTCTTACTCCCTCTGACTGGAAAACTATTGTACCTCACTACAAAGATCTGTGCTTCATATATATATATATATATATATATATATATATATATATATATATATATATATATATATGTTAGTTTGTGTGTGCACATATACAATACAACGTTTCTTGTTTCTCATATTATTATCATTTATCATCATCATAATTAACTTCATCATTGTTACTTCTTCTTCAAATGTTTTTTTTCTTAATAGCTCTTGTTTTTTCAAATGGTTTTCTAGCCAGTTTATACTGATTGCACAAATAATGAAGAAAGGGTTGGGGGAGAGGGGCTGTTGCTGCATGGGGATTTTATTCTTATTTTTATTTATATTAATAGTTTCCTAAGATGTAAATTGTTTAGATTTCCTAAGATATAAATTGTTTAAGAAAACATATTAAAGAAAGCTTGCACTGATTCTATTATTTTTACAGGATCGTTTTACTCATGGAAGTTGCATATTAGAATAAATATTCAAGTCTGCATATTTATTTCCATTTAGTTGAAGTAAAGATTTGCAAACTTTTGGTGCTTAAATGAAACTCAAGGGTTTTCTATATCATACAAATGGGACATATTAAAAACTAGCATGCATGTTTTATCAAGCTGGTTAACTCTAACATTAAAAATTGAACAGAAACAAGAGATGAAAAACCTTAATGATCAGCAAGCAATGCCGGAAAAATTAATGTTAACTATGCCACACGTTTTTTAAGAAATCAGAAAGGCAAAAACTCCAGAAAAAAGTCCAATAATAAACAAATAAGGCACCAGGAGTACTTCTAAAGTAAGATACAGAGATCAGAAAGACTTATTGCTTGCTTGGTGTTAACCTCAGCTTCTGCACATTGACAATGTGTACTTTCATAGAAAACAAGATGATATTTTCTTCAGAATGTATTATAAACAAATGATATTGGAGAATAGTAAACCTTTAGTAAATTGTAATGGCATTGTACAATGCTGTTTGAATTATTTGGTGATATTTATACATCTACTTATTTTTCAACATTATAAGATAAACAGTTTATTTCAGAGTCATAATATCTGTAGTTCAAATGTTGATGTTTTTATATCAGTGCACAAGCAGTATAAAAGGTTATTTCAGGAATTACTGATAAAAAATCCAAGGAATATTATGCTCCCCATTGACTTGTATTAACAATTATTCATGTTTGCATGTTTGCTTACTTATTCTTTATTGATGGTTGTAAATAGCTTTATAGATTTAAATCATCCAATCAACTCAAATTTTGCATCAGTAAAAATTGCCCTTATTCTAAAAAACAGGTAAGAATTTGTCACAGAAGCAAAATTATTGTCACATTACCATGTTAAATATCAGTTACAAGATAGCAGCTAACCATTTGAATAATTATTTATTAAAACAGCTGCATAATTTGGCTCAGCAAAATTGATTTGTCTTTGCTCCACAAAGTATTATGAGAATTATGAACCATATTTTGCAAGCCATTATTATTTTATTGTCTGGAAGAGTGAAGGGTTCAGAATGGACTGCCTTTTTGCACAGTTGTTGTTGTTAATGAAACCTCACACCTGTTGTGCTTCAAACCAGCAGAGTCCATTGGACCGTCTTTGGTCTGCACTTGTTCTGCTGTCCTGTCTCTGGTTGTGGAGCTAAAAGTCCCCATCAGTACAACCTAGTGTTATTAAGGATATTAAGGATACTGAAGTGATACTTGTTATTTATACTATGGCCTTTTACTAAAATCTAAAGTTTTTCTAACTTTCCAATGTTTCTTTCAGATGGCATAAAATATAAAGAAAATTTCAGGACACAGTATTAATAAAATCATATTAAAAAAAAACTAAAGTTATATTACTATTTTCAGGTAGGCTAAATGTCTAAGGTGTGTGATTTTGTAGCATTTAGGCTGAGTAAATATATTCCTAATTTCAGTAGTTCAACAGAGTTCTAGATGAAAGAAATTTATAAAAAGATGGTTGACATAGCAAATTATGTTTTAAAAGATGGGAATTGTTTTAATGATTGAATTAGTCACATTTTATTTTCTAAAAACTAATTTTCCTATCTCTGTATCAATGATATTCTACAAATTTAGATGAAGTCCAAATGATAAGGTTAAAGTCCACAAATCCCTTGACAATTTTTAAGACAGGGAAGAGAAAAAAGGGGCATACTTTTAGATCCATATAAATATGCATTTGCATAATTTTGAAGTGGTTACAAGAAAACTGTTTACTAGTAACATAGAGCTCCTTGACTCTATCACCCTCTATTCCCTGAACCTCACGTCAACATCCATGACTCGGAATACTTTGCCAATTAATTTAAACTCCTTTAGAAATAATTTTCTGCTTTATTTAACCATTCTTTCATATGGCAAAGGATTCCTTTTTACACTGTGGCTGCTACCAATATTTAACTGGAAAGAAAACTCTTCCTTAATAATTCAATATTTTCTGTAGGGACCAAGAGGTACATTGAGAGATGCATTTTGAATGTGTTTGAAATTGTATTTATTTATTTTACATTTGTTTACTGGAAAAGTCTAACTGGACACGTCCTTTTTCAGCAGAGGCCCGGGGAGAAAAGATCCACATTGAACATACATAATTCAGTATATCAGT